>NC_061521.1:10852500-11070000 GCF_022379125.1 Scophthalmus maximus | reverse complement strand
AATAAAAAGTTACATAACCAGACACAGTTGCGTCATCACTGTATGTCTCTGTGCATTAAAACTGGATTTAGTCGCAGCTACTGTGTGCATGACGCCGTGCTGCGTGTTATTGTCAAGGTGATATCCCATCAGACCTCTCGACTCACACACACACACACACACACACACACACACACACACACACACACACACACACATTATGTAACAGTTCCCCTGAAGTAGTCTGCAGGTTTCAGTCTCGTCCTTGGTAACTGTCACTATAGCACCACCAAAGAAAGAACAGGATTGCATAATGACGAACTCAGTCCCTTCCAACAGTAGATGAATGCAACAGATCAGATCATACTGCACATGAAGAACAGGTGTGACGCTCTGAAGCATCTTATGCTTGGATCTTGAAGTTCTGATCAATGAGATGTACAGTGCACGCAGCCTTGCTGCTTCACAGCGTTGTTTTGTCTTTTCAGCAAATCCCCCACGCCTCCCACGCCGACGGCGAGGGAGATGAATAGTTTCCCTTCAAAAGGATAAATATGTCCTTGATTTAACAACATGTTCATGTAGCCTATTGATCAGTAAGTTGTAATGTGATGCGGGCGAAGGCAGTGTGCCAGCCTTTCGTCCTTTGCGTTTAAGTGGGATGTGAATTATTCTGTGGTATTTGTGAGTACACCGATGAGGTCACGGTGACGGGCCTTTCTCTGCGGAATGAGAAACTGGGCACAAACACCAACCGCCCACCTCCTTTTTCTCTTTCTCATTATTTACTGTCAACTTACATCCAATTCCAAAGGCCCGTGTCCTTCAGAGAAATCTAAATGCTGTGAAAAAGAAACTAATTATTTTTGCCAACACAACAGGCTCACAACAGAAAGATATTTATCAGAACGCAAAGATTTCAAAAACACAACTATCTAGCTATCACAGCAAGAAGGTTCTGGGTTCGAGTCCCGGTTCAAACCAACCAGGGCCTTTCTGTGTGGAGTTTGCATGTTCTCCCCGTGTATGCGTGGGTTCTCCGGCTTCCTCCCGCAGTCCAAAGACGTGCAGAACGGGGTTAAGTTTATTGGAGACTCTACATTGATAGGCTGGCGAACTGTCCAGGGTGAACCTCGCCTCTCGCCCAATGTCATCCAATTCCAAAGGCCCGTGTCCTTCAGAGAAATCTAAATGCTGTGAAAAAGAAACTAATTATTTGTGACCCTCAAATGGATAAAGCGGTAGACGATGAATGAATGAAATATCTAGTAAGAAGACTGGTATCCTTCCAGATCTGCCCATAACCAAAAAGGCAGAGATTATTCACAGAAACCCATTTATTTAAAATTTTGTTTGCAATATAATAAAGTTTAAATAAAAACCTATTTATTTATTAGTTGTTTATTAGCTATATCAGATGTGATGATTTGCTAATAGTTTGGATATTTATTTATTAATACCATGTTACTAAGAATACACCCATATGTGGTTATTATTTCAACATTATATTAAGGATGATATTATTTTGTTTTGATGTATCTAAGTTGTAATAAAAATCCACCAGATCATTAAAGGGTAAGCAAATCTTTGAAGTAGGAGCAATCAATCATGTTTGATCATGTACCTTCCTGTGTTTTTTTCCCCGAACTTGTGTTTTTTTCCAGATAATTCAGATTAATTACTGTGTTGTTAGCCCTGCGGGGACTTGACGTCATTCTGTCACTGCTGATTGTTGTGTTTCTTTCTGCCTTGAGGGGTAAGATGCATCTATTTGGACAGTTGTGTAAACTTGTTAGTTTACAAATTCTACCTCATCTCTCATTAAATGTCATGTTTTTGAACATAATACCATACTAAGCAGCAACAGCTGGAGCTGAGAACAGGAGGTGGAGGTGGCATCAGCAGTCAGACAGCAGCTGCTCGTCGCTAATGAGACCGGTCCAACTGGAGGAGATGCACATACAGGCCCTGGATCCCCAACACCCATGAACCACTTCAATATCAGTCATCAGACAGATGAGTCACCCACTCTGTCCATTTAGAGCAAAGTGTCGGACCATAATCTGGAGGATTAGGATGATCCTGTCTGTGATTTGCTACTTTATGACCACTGACATGAAAATATACATCAGTGAGGAGAGAGAAGAGAGCAGGAGGACCCCCCCCCCCCCCCCCCCCCCCCCATCTGGGCAGTGTATAGTTTAATTGAAGGAGCCAAAATGTGGCCATTTATTTATCATTAAAACTGTAATAAGTGTTGTTGGCCACTTGGGGGCAGAAAAAACAACCTGTAAACAAAACTCTGAGACGTCAGCCAACACTTGCCTGAATCGGTCTGCTGTTTTTTGGAAGTGGCACTGATGACAATGACTGATACTTATGACAATGACTGCGACCGGATGACAATGACTGAGATTGATGACAGCGACTGAGACTGATGACAATGACTGAGACAAAAATAGTGAAGTTGCCGTTTGCTAAAACCCCCTGTAGAGCTGAAGGCAAATATAAAGTTGAATTATTCAGAGAGATCAGCAATCATTAGGATTCATCCTCTGAGGAACATGACTGTCTGTTCAAAAATACCATTGCAATTTATCTGTTTATTTGATGAGGTATTACAGTGTGGACCAAAGTGATGGGCCAAAATCCCAAAATCAAAAATATTGATTTGAGCAGCTTTCATAACTTTGCCTGTTAAATTGCAGTCTCACCCTCCAGGTGTAAAACTGTTATAAACTGGTCATATTTGTACTAACAAGCAACACAACGAAGAATCATACCATTATCAGATTAATCGATCAATCCACGTAAAAGCCAGTGGTCAGGAGTTTTTTCCCTGTTGCAATTTTCACAGGAAATCTTTGGACTTTGGAAGAAGTACGAAGATGCTAAACTTAATAAAAGGTAGCACAAATCGATACAGCAGTGTAAAAACACTCTTTTACAAGTACAAACCCTACAATAATAATCATACATGAGTAAATGTGCAAAAGTAAAAATGTAGACTAAAAACAAAACCCTTTAATTATTTCATCCTAAAGTGGCTTTTTTTTACTAAACTATGGATTCCACTACTTTATCTAAATTCACCAGCAGTCAACAACTACCCACATTTACTTTCTCAAACTGTGAAATAAAGACATCATGTGATTGAACAAAACAAGTTATTGACACCCTTTTATTTTTTTGTGCATCCACCAGACTTTGAGAAAAGATAAGCAGCAGGTGAAAACTCCTGAAATAATTTACGAATGTAACCTTTAACAAGTACAAGTCTTTGTCATGTCACATGATCTCGGCTCCCTTCACAATCTTTCATGCATCTGCAATCTCATGGTTATCATAATTTCAAGGCACACACATATTCAGTATAGACTCTCATCTTGGAGTCACACTTTCACACAAAATGAAAACCGTCTGCAGCAAACTTCCATTTTAAGGCTCCGTTGTCATTTTTGCCTCGTTAAAATTGACAAGCACGTAGAAATATCTCCCTGTTGTGATTGTGGTTTTGGCAAAAGAAGATTTGAGATCATCCTAAGAACCAGAGGTCGCAGGCATGACATTTTTAAAGCTAAACCGTGTTTGTGACCAGACCAGATCACAGCCTCTACACCAGAAAAGTCACTTTGAGGGTATGTGGCACTTTTTATGGATACGTGTAAAGTCTGTCTGCTTCAATTCATCTGTTTGTTGCTTTCTGTCCTTCATCGTTTGTTTGCTGCGGCAGTAAATGTATCAGAAGTGCAGACGTCTTCATCGAGTGGTTCATATTAACCTCCAGTGCTCAATTTATCCTGTCGATAGAGAGAAACGATATCAAGTTAGAATCAATTACAAATAGAAATGAGTAAAAGATGTGACAGTGAAAGAGGTAAGAATTTCATAAAATACAATAAAAAATCTGTTAATATGTTGAGTCGTACCTTCTTGGCGTTATCCACACACTGCATGTAGGCTGAGGCGATACCTGAGCACGACAGAGTCTTTCCCGTGTTCTCCTTGTAGCACTTTAAAATCTGACTCTGCAGGTCTCCACAAACTGGCTGGACACTGAAACGCCTGAGAGAGCACGGATGCACGGGTTTTTAATGTCACCACACACATGTGAAACATTCATTACTTATCCTGTCATCCCAATATTAAACGTGCACTCACGTCTGAAAGTCTTTGTCCTCCTTGTTCCATATGCCAGTGCACTTACTGGCCTTAACGTTCATCCCAAAGTTAATTTGTAGACAGTATTTTACATTAATGACTGAACGACTTACGCAAAACGGTTGTGTGTGTCCTCTTTGCCCTGCTGGAAGCTCTCTGCGGTCACTTTGTAAAAGTCAGTACACTGTCAAACAGGTAAGAACACCACACATCACCATCGAGATGAAATATGATGGATCAAAAACATACACACAGCCTGAAAAAACGAAAATATATACAAACAGAGTTGAAGTAAGAACCAACATGCAAGACCCTCTTGCTGTTGGACATTGTCATTTGTAAAAAAAAATGCTATACATATACAGTAAATTAGAGATTATTTTCCTTGGCCAGAACAATTTAGTAAACTATCAGTAATGAACGTCTATAGTTGTTTCCAAGTCATAGTGCCCCCTAGTGGTCAAACTGTTAAATTACCTTAGTTTCAAGTTTTGCAACATGCTCCTTGTAGAGAGCGTCCCGTTTCTTTAACTCTTTCTCCCTCTCCTCCAGCTGATAGGCCTGTGTCCAAAAAATTTTAATAACATCAACAAAAACTTCCAAAACCAAGAATATTCATGCAAACATTATATTTTGCAATTTCCTCTTTAGAATAATTTAAGAACATTTAATTAAAGTTTGTAAACTTTGTATCCCTGACTGAACTCTCTGGTGAATCATTCCAAAAGTTACATAGTGTTGCTTTTAAATTGAAAACTGTTTAATAAATGAATCTATTTTTAGCTTATCTGAGCTGTAACACATTGTCACCTGTTTTTTTTTTTTTACAAATGCTTGGTGTCTGATGTTGTACTGTCCCGTCTGAAACTTGCCCTCAGGTCTCCCCTGAAAAATATGTTGCTAACCTTGTGAGATTCAGTTAAATATAGGTGACATAAAATAGAACCAACTTCCACAGTGACTTTCTGTCTGAGCAAAAGGAAACAGTGTCACAGCCAGTTAGAGCAGAAAGAAAGTGAAAAATTAAAACATGCACTCCTCCTGTCTTACCTTCAGCTCCATCCACTGAAACAACACGACAGGGCAAGAGAGAGAGAGGGGCACAGTAAGAGGAGGAAAGACTGTCATGTTCACAAGAGATCCTGACTCACACAGACACAGTACTGTGCAGAAGTTTAAGGGACTTAAGATGTTTAGATTATTATCAATCAGGGAGGAATCTGATTATTCCCACACACCCAAGACCAAGACCTGGAGTAGGTTCAGAATGTTGTTTGAAACATCTCACTGAAACTGCTGAGTATCTTGAAAAACTGTGGTAAGTGTACCTGAGATAACTGGTGCTGATTTAACACTAAAGAATGGTTTTAGAATTTTATGTTAACTGCACTTTAGATTAAATGAATTCATAAATAAAAAGCATTCCTCACATTACCTTAACTGACAAAAAACAAAACAACCTTTTGCACAGTACTGCACATAAAGGACAATGCATGTGTTTTTCTGCTCACATAAAGCTGCACCATGAGCCTCTCGTCCTCCGTCTTCATTCGCTCCTTCATGATGGAGTCTGTCAGGTTCTCCCTGTACGCAGCCTTCTCTGCCTCCAGCGTCTCCTTCACCTGCTGCTCCACCTGAGCCTGAGCCGCTGCCCCGGCCTCAGCCTGACACTGAGCCCTAATCTCCTCCAGCCTGCACACGCACAGAAAAAATTGATCAGAAAATTATCTACAGCAATTCTGACAGTGGGTTAATCATATTATACAGTATATACTTCAACCATAGAGGCCAAAACATTTGCCAGTTCCAGCTACTACAAGTGAGGTTTCCTCCTTTTTTTTGGACTGTTGGTTGGACAAAATGGGACATTTGAAGACGTCACCATTGATCAACTGAGAAACAATATTCAGCAGATTAACTGTTATTGGAAATTGCCATTGGTTGCAGCCCTGCACTTAGACCTTCTATTTTATGTTGTTAATATTTTAACATGGTGTATTTATAATGTACTTTCCTCTAATGTTTATTAATTACATTTAATCTGTAACGCATCATTATTTGTATTTTGATTCTCCCTTTTTCCCCCTTTCATCTGCTCATTAACATTTGATTTTATGATCGGGAACATTAATCATGACCTGATTCATATATCAAGAATTAACTTTGAACCTCAGCTTTGAAGGAAACATGGACGAGAAGTCCTTAAAGCGCTGCTGATCAACGACATGTAAAACGATCAAAAGCTACAGAACAGCTACTAAATAGTGAGATCGCTTTCTCAAGTTTCTTTGTACTTTTCTGATCCACAGTGTTTACAGAGCAGTGTACCCCCCCCCTCCTTACTGTTGCTGCAGCTCCTGCCTCTTCTGGTTGATCTCCTCCTCCAGACTCGTCTGCATCTCCTCTCTGATCTTCTGCCTCAGCTCCTCCTCCAGCGCTTCAGGAGAAACGTCCAAAGCTGTTTTGTGGACAGACGTTTGGAAGGTTTGTTGGATTCAGCGTGAATTATTATTCTTCATGTTCATTTTTCACATCATCAGGTTCTGGCAGAACCTCCATAGTTTGCAAAAACTTAATAATAAAAACATTTTTTTCCTCAATGAGAGTGTAAAGGATAATATCCCATATCTGACACTGTCAGCATATACTGTATATAAAACCCTGCAAGAACATTTTCCATCCTGGATTTTTTTATCACACAGAAACCATCAAAATAATATGATATTTATCTGTAATGTACAGCAGACCCACATGCTGCCTAATGTAAGTGCTTTATTAATTGTTTTTTATCTTCCCAGCTCCTGAATGTGCATTTTAACCTGCATCTGATTGTTATTGTGAAACTGTATGATTGATCCTCCTTATTTGTTCCAACAACTGAGTGAGTTACTGGATGTGGTCATTAATCCCAATGAGCTCAAACTTACCTTTCGCAGGCGGAGGCACTGAGGCAACGGCAGGTACTTCATCCTGAACAACAGAGGTCAGAGACAGGATGGGAGTGGACTCTGGGCGTGGAGCTGGAGCTGGATCAGATGGAGCTGGTGCTGGAGGCTCTACGAGGGGTTCGCTTACAGGTGCATCAGTGGGTACGACGGCCAGCTCCACACAGTGACAAGGTGGGCAGGGCTCTTCAAAAGTGAGTTCTGGAGGATGACAGGGAGCTGCTACCGGCTCTGGAGGAGGTGGAGGTGGAACCAGCTCACATGGAGGTGTTGAGTCAACAGCTGGAGCCACAACTGGAGTCACTTCTTCAGCCGGAGCAGGCGAGAATACAGGCTCCACATGAGGCTGTAGGACTACCACTTCAGCTGGAGGTGGTGAATCAACAGCCGGAGCCACAACTGGAGTCAAAACTTCAGCCGGAGCAGGTGGGACTACAGGCTCCACATGAGGATGTAGAACTACAGCTTCAGCTGGAGCTGAATCAGATGGACAGTGTGGGATTATTGGTTCAACAGGTGTGAATTCAACAGTAGGTGGAGGTTGGACTGCTTCCGCCAGTGTGATGGAAGGGACAACAGGTTCAAGAGGTTCAACAGATGGCGCTGCAACAGCAGGTTCAGGAGGTGGAAGTAATGGTTTCACAGGTTCAGAGGGAAGAGGTGAAGCTGCAGGTTCAGGTGGTGGAAGTAATGGTTTCACAGGTTCAGAGGGAAGAGGTGAAGGTGAAGGTGGCGGAGGTGCAGCAGCAGGTTCAGGAGGTGGAGGTAATGGTTTCACAGGTTCAGAGGGGAGAGGTGAAGCTGCAGGTTCGGGTGGAGCTGCAGCTGCTGGGGATGACTCTACAGGAGGAGGAAGGACAAGAGGTTCGATGACTTGTTCTGGAACAGGTGGTGTAGACAGACTTCTTGGTTCCATGACAAAGGGTTCAGGAGGAGGTAGAACTAGTGCCTCCACTGATTGAGGTGGGGGTGGAGGAGAAGCAGCCTCCACATTAACTTCGACCTGTGGAGAAACTAAGGATGGAGGAGGAGGTGGGGCTGAGACCACAGGGTCAGATAGAGGTGGAGTTTGTGTCTCTGCAGGCGGAGGCGGAGGGGTTGGTTCAGATTCAACAAAGGTCGGGGGAAGGGAGTGAAACTTTACAGGTGGAGGGGGCACTAGTTTTACAGAAGGAGGAGCAGGTTCCACAGACGGAGCTGGAGACGGGGCTTCCCGAGGAGCAGCAGGCGGTGGAGGGGTGAGCAGAGCAGGAGGAGTCGTCAGGGGAGGTAACATGTCTTCAACAGAGGGGGCGGAGGGTGGAGTGGGTGTTGGTGTTTCAGGTGAGCGTGAAGGAGGAGCTCCATTGTGTGAGAGCTGAGGGCGGACCACCTTTGACGACTGTTTCATCCGATGGATGACCTTGTCCGACAGCTGGAGAAAAACAGAAATATTTAATGTCGTGAGCGCCACCTGCTGGGCTCATCAGGAGAGTTTGGTGGGTAGGCAGGAGTGCCCTTGTGTCAAGATGTTTGACAGGAAATATTCTGTCTTTGTTTTCCTTAAATTAACGAAAATAATTCATCAATCGTTTTAACTGACTACTTGTTGCAAGTTAAAGTACATTTTTAAGACAATAAAAGTCTCAGTCCAATTCATTCTTTATGAGGACCATAGTGCTATACTGAAATATAATGCTACTATTGCTACTCTACATTCTTCCAATATTTTGAAGAACACAGTCACAGTTAACAACAGAGCTAAAGATGATTTTGAAATGAAGAAAAGGTGTTTTTTTAGGTAAAGTCGAGAAGAAAAACAACATGATTTTATACTTGTTGTCATTATCATTGTGTAGAAAACCCAACAAGAAAAGGGAAAACCTCATGTATTATTTTCGGAAGCCTAGTTTAGAGCTGTTAAATCGACTACTAAATTAATCGCCAACTATTTTAATAATCGATTAATCAGTTCAAGTAGATTTCATGGGGAAAAAAGTTTAAAATTCTCTGATTTCAGCTTCTTCTTTCTTTGCTCCTCTATGACAGGTAACTAAAACAATCTTAATTTTTCACAAATTTATGACATTTTATGGACCAAACAACTTATTGATTAATTGAGAAAATAATCTACAGATTAATCGGTCACGAAAATAATCGTTAGTTGCAGCCCTAGCCTAGTTACAAGTTTAGTTGATTATAGTGAGTTGATTCACTGAAAGAAGATTGTTAGAAACTTGAAGCATCTCCATACATGTTGTTATTATTATGTACAAGGATTTAGAAGAAAAACTAATCTGCTGCATGTATGAAATGTTTTGTTTTTCTTATTTTTCTCTCAAAAGCTTCGGTTCAGCAAACAATCTGAGATATAATGTAGAAAAACAATGTTGATGTCAGAGATCCAGAGGGCAAATGTACACAACAAACCTCATCTTGCATATTATCATTATTTACCAATTACATTTAGAAACGATTCACCCATGTTAATTCCTGTTGGGGTTGTAAAAATGAAGCAGATCCTTTCTGGGGGATGTTTTATTGTTAGTGACTGATTCTGCTCAGTGGGTAGAATGGGCGAGTAATCGAGGACTAACGACCTCCAGTCTCCACTGATGCTGCCGTGCAGGAAACCATGTGCACGAGCATCTGGTTCTTGCAGTTTGCCTCAGTTTAACATCCACGCGGAGTTCCGCCTGAGCCCTCGCGTCGTCACTCACCCGAATGCCCTTCACAAAAGTGACTCCTCCGCCGTCACCGTCGTCACGGGACAGGTGACTCGGACTGTTGCCCCCCATCCGCACTGTCTCTCTCTCTCTCTGTGTCTCTTCCTGCACCGGGCGGGCACCGGAATCACTTAATCCTCCTCGCAGCGTGGACCAGTGCTCGGATCAATAAACTCTGGGGCTCAGCTGCAACAATACGCCCCTCCCACCGCCGAGGGTCAACAGCGGCCGCTGCTATTGGACGCAGCTGAACAACGCCTCGTCGGATTGGTCGCCTGGGCCTCACAGATCAGTGCGCTGTGAGGGTACATTGTGTCCTTAGATAATACGTTAATAAAAACTAGCTTTAAAAAAATAATTACCGCGTGTCTTTTCAAATATACACTTCATGACACGTGGTTGGACATGCACGACTTTGCAGCTGTACACATTCTATTTGTAGCCATTTTAATGTCAGTGGTCAGTGAGGGGGAAGATACTGTGTTGAGGTCTCCACATGGAAAGTACTTTATGAAAGGACACATGAAAAATAAAACACAACAGCTACAAAACAAACTCCATAAACCCATCTGCAGGGTTCCTTATATTACAATGACAACATTTTCAGTGAATCCAACATCCACTGTCCTGCTGCTAAACATTGACTCAAGCACCAAATATGTGTTAATCTGCAACTAAAAATAGTTAACGCACTTTTTACTCCTGTTTGAGTAACGTCTGATAAAAACTCCAGTACCAAGCTGATTTAGAAATGTTTATAACCTTTTAAGTATATGAAATTATATATTTTTTGTTTTTAAACCAACAATAATTAATTATATATATTGGCCTATTCTCAATAAATAAGTCTATTAAAACATATGACTTCAATAATTGACAATAAAAGAACTGCTGATTGTCAACTAATAGGTTTATCCCTGCAGCTATAGACATATCACCTCTTCAGTAGATAAGGTGAAATAGTTGCCTATATAAATGTACAATACGTGACATTCAGAAAACCCTTGTTATTACTGACACCAGTGGCCATTAAGTGAACTGCAGTCAGCATCCTGACGCTTGCACTCACACTCCACAGTCGGACGTGAGCATCCTGGGTATCGGACAAATATAAGCTTCCATCACAACTCACATTTCACTAAAAATCGATGCCATGATGTTTTAGCATGATGGAGCTTGTATATTGTGAAGTAACCTTACTGCTCTGAGCAAGTCTGTCAGTGGGTCGAGACGACGATAGTGCAGTTATAAACATAGGAAAGGGCTGAAAAACATTAGACTGGAGATGATTCACATCTACAAAGTAACAGGTTTTGTTTTGTGCTGGGAGCCTGTCATTGATTAGCTCCATTTCTACACTAACGTACTAGCTAACTGCTGTACACTGTTGCCACTGTGATGAATTAATATATATGTATGAGTTATATAAGTATAAGTATATAAGTTACAATCCGTTCACACATTGATGAGAATTTTTTTTTGTTTTATGCAAATTGCTTCACAATTTTATGTAGTAACTGTACCTTTAAACATCCAACTCAAAACAACATTGTCATTCATTTAGAGAAGTGTTTCCGGCCTGTTTTTGGTCCTTACCAACTCCTGAGGGAAATTGAGACTGAGAACAGCGAGAATCACAAACAGAAGTAAAACAGTACAGTTGTGGGCAGTGAAAACAAAACAATGATTTAAATGATGCTCAAATGCTGAAGAATTAAAATTATTCTCCTTAGTTGCATCACTACTAGCGACCTCTTTCAGTAACGGATGTGAGCCATTTAAATATGTTGATTAAAGATGTATGTCTTCAGAAGGAACCTAGGGTCTTTGGGCGGAGTGACACGGCAGAGAAGTCAGAAACTTTTGAGAGGTGGACTAAGAGACTGTTGGTTTTTGTCTTTTCGTGTAATTTTTTTTAATAACCACAACACAGAGTATCACCAGCATCATCCTTTAACCCGTTTGTGAGGGTTTTACTGTAACAAATAATAATTGACGTAAGTTTCTAAAAATTGCTGCAGCGTAGTCGACCAAACACAATCTGAGTCCAACGCAGTGGCTGTTTTTTCCAGTCCCGTGTTCTTCTTCTTCTTCACTCTGCCTTCTTGTCCTTGGTGGCGGGGCCACGCAGAGCCGCCTGGACGCTGCTCCACACCTCCGTGTACAGCAGAGTTCCCAGGAAGACCACGGCAGTGCCCACCCAGTGCCAGGCGGTGAAGGGGTTTTGGAAGTACATGATGGAGAAGATGAGGCTGAGGAACTTTCTCAGCGTCACCACCAGAGTGACGGTCAGCGAGGCGCACTCTGTGGTCAGAATGAACACGCCGCGGATGCACACGTATCTGAGGACACCGGTTAAAGTCTGCAACACGATGGCCATCATTATAACTTTGTTGACATTTACAGGGATGCCAAGTTAATTTGTTTTTCGTGTGCATGAACACATCTACTGTATGAAGAGAAAATCAATCTGTAAAAGGTTTTACAATCTTTAGCAATATCAAATTGACTAATTCACTATGATTTTATACACAATAGAGCAGTAGTTCTCAAGCTTATTTTCAGCTTGTGGCTCGGCCGACGCATCATGTGAGATAATTGAGTTTCAGTAGTAAAAACAAAATAATACATTTTAAGTACTTTACTACAGCATATCATAGTATTTCCCTTAGTTGGAGGAAGTTGTTTTTTTCATTCAACAAAATATCCATTGTATATTTAACTATATGTAACTTTGAGTTTCCAGATTTAAAGCCAAACCAACTTTTCAGATTTGATCCTTCAGACGCACCTTAATTTGTGCTAAATATATATATTTGTTTACCAGTCCTGATTGTAACTCCTTACACGTTTTTATTTTCTCCTTTTCAGCTTTCTTAATCATCTTGTGAACCTTTTGTGGAAGTTCATTTGCAGACAAATGAAAACGTAATATATCAGCTCTTTCTTTGGGCAGGATACTGTGTGATGACGTTGACCAGCAGGTAGAGCCACATTATCGGCATGGTCAGTCCGACAACAGGAACCACTGCGGGAGCTGCAACGAGAGGATATTTATTTTATGCCAGTGAGAAGAGAGAAAAGTCACAAACCTAAACCTTTTAACCCGCAGCTCACCGCTCTGACTGAAGTGGACACAGTGGTGGTAGATGTCAGTGGAGAGAAGCAGGAAGCCCGGCAGAGGCAGGAAGTGCTGAGAAAGACAACAATGAGATGAAAAGGGTTATCTACAGGGATCAACTTGCATCAGAAGAATAAAAAACAGTTTTCTAGAAAAAACGAGGCTGTTTGAGCAATGAGTTGGGTACAAGGTAGGAGACAGAAGCTCAACTGAAGCTGGAATTTCTCCTGCAGACGTTTGAATGAGTTTTTCTGCAGGTCAGAGCACGATGGACACTCACATTATAGAAGAGAGCCTCTTTGGAATGTTTTCCATACTGCTTGTACAACGTCTCCTGGAAAATGCCCATCCTCGCAGACATCAGGAGAGCAAACGTCAACATGGCGATGCCTAAAAGAACAGAAATTCCAGCAACAACCGCTTATTCCCATGGTGCCAAAGGGTGATTTAGGCTCGCAATTAGCCAAACCAGGATTCAGACCCGTTAACCACCGCAGCACCATGCTGCCCAAGAACAGGAAAAATAATCCTTTGGTTTTTACAACATCCTATTTACCAGCAGCCTTGTGAGTCTGTGATCGTGTTTGTGATCATGGTGACGTGTGGTCCGTCTAGCTGCTTCCAGACATGCACTGAAGTCCAGACATTTTCCCTGAAATTTTCCAGAGGGGCTGCATGTGAGAACGCAAATGTCCACAGATGTTGCAGACAACTTAACTTGGCCATTAAAACAGCAAACTAAGAGCTGTAACGGTTGGTTGGATAAGTTAATCAACAATCAGTAATAATTTAGATTTTATCATCTATCAAGCAAAAATACCCAATATTCACTGGTTCCAGCTTCTAAAACAAGCATATTGGTAAATTTTCTCTCTTTAATAACATTGTAATTGCAATAACTTCAGGTTCTGAACATTTGGCTAAAAAATAAAAAACAAACAAACAAGGAATTTGACATTTTCACAGTTTCTGCCAATTTATTGACTGAACGATTAACCGATTAGTCAAAAACAACAACTAATAACCTCAATAGATCATGAAAATAATCTTTAGTTGTAGCCCTGACCCAGAACTCACCTATGAGCCAGCGCATCAAGGCATTAAATCCTTCTTCTTCTGATCCCTCATTCGCCACGTTCTGCATAAAAAAGTCACACAAAGATTAAAACGTGTGCATGAAAGAATTTTGCAGGTAAAGACTGAGTATATTCATTAATTTCTTGCACTGCACTGTTACTTTTATTACCTGTCTTATTCTTCCTTAGCTTGTTTTTATTTTCTCTTTTTCATGATAATATATTTAAATGTCATTTTATATGTTTCTCTTCCCAATGCTTTGTGTTTTATGTAAAGCTCTTTGAATTCCTTTGTTGCTGAAATTTGCTATACACAAATCCCTGGCCAGAAAACTGTACTTCAGTGGAAAATGAATGTGACTTGTTCTGTAAAGGACTCACCACTTGCTTGGCAGACATGATGGTGCAGATGAAGATACCAGCCGACACTAAAGCTATAGACAGATATTTACTGGCTGAGTACCTGCACAGAGAGAAGAGGGGACACAAATAACTGCAGTAAAGCTACACGTTGGTGTGCTGCGTTGGCGACGTTTTCAGTTGTACGGAGGCGTCGGCGATACCTTTTCTTCAGGATGATTATTCCCAGGATCATGTTTGCGATGAGTGACCCCTGCCGAGAAACAACAAGCAGCAGGTCACAAATTGGAGATCAGACTGAAGTGGAGGCAACAGACGGAGGAAACATTTAAAGGTGAAAGTGAAAAGCAGAGGAGCTCATACCGATCTGAAGATCATGTGCAGCGGCATGGCGATGTTGAAGTTGAGAGCGTAGTTGTTGATCACGCTGACTGTGAAGAACATTGTCACCATGATCACATAGTTACTGAGGGAGAAAAAAAAATAGTTGTTTGTTTTAGTGTGTGTTTGTCTTTTCTGCAGCAGGAAATTTAGACTCCATTCATAGGTTGTTGTTTTTTTCACCGGATAGGGATGGTTGGTTTCTTCCTCCCACACTTTGTTTCAAAGATGAAGCCTTCTAATGCGATGAATAAAAACTGAGCGAAGGTGACGATGTTGCCGCATCCTGGAAACTCTCTGAGGAAACAGAGGAAAACGACAACAGGTGACTACATGCAATATGTTCATTAACTGTGTAGTCTCTCTTGTAATAGGATTACTGTGGTATTTGTTAATATTTTAAATAACTACACCCAAGCATGTGGATAGTTTCTACTGCTACAACTAGACTCTAAATCACTGTGTGAGTTTCCATGTGAAAACAAACATTAAAATCTCAGAAGAAGATTTTAAGGCTGATTTTCCAGATTTTTGGTCTTCTTTGATTGAAAAATGAAAATCTCTGAGAAAAACAGACAGCAGACTGAAGACACTATCTTGGGCTGTAGGAGACGGTGATGAGTATGTTTCATTATATTCTGACATTTTATAGATCAAGGATAATCAAGGATTATTCAAGAAAATAATCTTAAAAATTATATTTTACACTATTTGATTATGATAACTTTCAATTGCAGCCTAAGAGCAGTGGGTATTAAAAAAAGAAATATTAAAGTTCAATACAGAGAGGCAAATATGGTTTTCTCCTGTTGGGAACAATGGAATATTTGCTCTTGGTCACCGTTTTATTCTTTTATTGTTTCATGAAACAAGTAATCGATTTAATGATTTAATGTCTATGATATATCAAGAAACTGTGAAAAAAAAATGAAAAAAAAAAAGAAATAAGCCCATCATAACTTTGCAGAGCCATATGGAATGTCTTCAAATGTTTTGTTTAGTTTTACTGAGACTCCAAAATATTTGACTTCCAAAGATACGACAAAGAAAAGCATGAAATCTCATTTGATTATTATTCTGTCAACTACTTCTACTTCATTTCACGTTTTTTGTACTTGTATTATACTCTCTTCTATTTCAGTATTCGTGCATATTAGAGCTGCAACCTTATTTTCATCGCCACTTATCATTCAATCAATGCTTTTTTTTTCTCGATCAATCAATTAATCCGTCGGTCTTATAAAATTTCAGAAAACAAATTTCCTTGGAGAAGTCAGCAGATGACTTGTTTGTGTCCAAAAGACGAACATATGGAATTAGAACTGATATAGAATAATCTAACCACAACAGTTCCAGTTCCATATGTAAACACACTCACTGTATATTCATGCTTATGTATATTTCTCTATGTATATTGAGCATGTGGGGGGGGGGGGGGGGGGGGGGGGGGGTCCCATATGATTCTCTCAGGGGAACTTTTCTTTAACACAAAGTGGCAATGGTCGGGAAATTATTGTTAGTGCAAAGGTGAATAGCTCTTCCTCCTCTTGTTGAGCCCACGGACATTAGAGCAGTTTGCTTCGCCAACACGAGACCACGAACGCGCTGTGGACACATGCTAATGCATCTACACTAGCTTGGAGGCGGAAGAAGCAGCTGCTGCTGCAGAGGGAAGTCAGGACCAAACAACAACAACAACAACAACAACAACAACAACAACAACCGTGAGAACATCGCTGCTCTTAAAGTGACCAGCAGGTTGAACCACTGACCTGGCGAGCAGCTCCAGTGACACCACATTGCTACAGCATCCGACAAACACGAGAACAATGGCAGCAGCCGTCCCCATGGCGACCACACTGCAGCGGAGAACGACCCGGTGGGAAACTCGTCACTGTGAGAGGAAGGTGTCCGACCGGCGCATGTTGGTGGCGGCGAGAGTTTCTGCAGGACACCTTCCTTCTTCCACACAAACTCCTGTTCCAGCTCAACGCGTCGGAACCTGAATCACAGTGCTCTAGGTCACCGCGGGCGCTCATGGGAGTTGTAGTTCATTTGGTGACTGAACCGGAAGTAATGGACACGCAGTGCTTACAACGTTCTCCGTGTCTAAGGCAACTGTAGGAGTTGAACCCATATGTAAACAAGAGTGAATATTGGACAAAATAATTAACTAACAGTCTGAATGAATGAGTGGTCAATGCGCAGTTGTGCGTGGCGTGCGGGCGTCATCTGTGGAGACGAGGTGAGAGCTCTCACTCTGCCTGGTTTTCTAAGTACCATTAACCACGCAGAAAGGAAAATGGCTCCACCCATGGATTCTACACGACTCATTCTGGGCTGTAAGAACTCAGACTTAAAATGACAATGTGGTTGTAGGAACGAGCAGGCACCATTATGGAGTCCAGCATACAGCCGTGGTTCAACTTTGTAACTTTGGTCCTCCTAATATTTCTCTGCATATGTTGTGGAAAACACACCGGAAACTGGTTTTACTTGGGCATTGCTGAAGTTAAAAGAAACACTGGTTGATATGACCCATTCATTTCAGAATATGTAAATGGCAGAAGTTCACATGCAAATTTGAGTTGACATTTTATTGATTTAGATGCTGGTCTGACTAGATTATTGAGCAGTGCAGCTCCAGCAGCAGTGGTGGGTTGGTTTTTAATACATTACATTCGGTGGAAAAATTTAGACTTTTTTTTTTTGCGTTGTAGGCCTAGCAGTAGCATAGGATAAAAGCAGAAAATTAAAAGTTCAAGTTGTGCATTGAAAATTATTCTCCGGTATAATGAAGGTGTATTCAGCTAAATGTACTTGTGCAAAGTGCCATAATGAAATGCAGCATTGATCAACGTAGAAGCATTTCATTGTATAAGTAGATCAAGTAGAGAATGGTATCTCCCTAACATGCTGTTGGTTGTTAATTTTATTATAGCGGATCATATTTTATTTTGTCTTGTAGCCTAAAAACATCTTAACCAGCAAAATATTTCCCTGTTGTGGGACGAATGAAGGCACATCTTATCTTATCTTAGAACTTGTAACAACGGGACAGGAAACTGTCTTCCTTGAAAGCTGATTCTGATTCTGACAGATAAAAGTGGATGGGAAGTGGAGGAAAAGTGCAAAAGAAGAATAACGAGTTGACGCAACTTTGCTACATAGACGATCTTCGGTGGGGCACGTCATCACGTGGCAGCGGAGGACGTGGCGGAACAAGCCGCCTGCTCTGCCTCTTCTCGGCTGCTGTAGTATCAACAGTTTGGGCCTGACGTGAAAAGCAGCCGGTTCGACTCATCGAGGTTCACGTGTTCTGATAAAACTGTCCCGCTGCCACCACCAACATGATCTCACTCACGGACTCTCAGAGTAAGTCCGGCTTTGTTTTTTTGTTCTTCCTCCGCCGCTCTTTGTCTTCGTAACATCATCATTTCTGCGAGAATCGGGTTCAGCGGAACGTGAGGGTTAAAAGCTCAAACACGATTGGCTGAGAGCAATAGTGACGCCCGGCGTCATTACGTCATTGCAATGTGTTTCAATGAAATATAGTAATATTCAGTCTCATTCATTTGTTAGTAATCGCCTGGACCTGTCGTTATTAATCAGTTAATTAATTAATCAATTGACCTGTAAAATGTCGACCATTTTTCGGACATGTATGATTTGTTTGTTTATGGATGTGACACTTTATGAACATTTTTTTGTTTTTTGTTTTTGTGTGCAGTGTCCCACGTGCTTTTTTCTTTTAATTTGTTCGAAATAAAAAATAATGAAAAACATGATAATAATTAATGCCGTTCCCAACATTTTATGATCTTCTGACAATATTTAATGTTTAAATCAGTGAAGCAATTAACTGATAAACTGAATTGAAATGGAGCCATTTGTTTATGGAGTTACTAACTAGCCAGTGGTTTAGCACTTATATTTCGCACATATACAGAATTACAAATGACGACTATATTAATCGATTAGTCGACTGAGATGAATCTTAATAAGTTAATAACCTGTAATGTCCTTTACAAAGCAGAAATGTCAACCATCTGCTGATATCATGTAATATCTTTTTTAATTTCAATTTGAAGACATCTTTTAATTGAGAAAATGATCGAAAGATGAATTGCTAATCAGTTCAATCATTAATCTCAGTTATTTTGTTCTCAAGTGTGGTATCAATCCTACTTTGTATAGTTTTTTTTCTGTTTTAAATTTTTATAGTGACTCATGTTGCACTCTATATTTTGCATATCAGTGCCAGTCATTTTTTGAAAACCTCAACCACATCTTGTACTTACCTTCTACTCTTTTGTCTCTTAAAATCTACAGAAATCGGGATGGGGCTGACGGGGTTTGGTGTGTTTTTCCTCTTATTCGGGATGATGCTGTTTTTCGATAAGGCTCTCCTCGCCATTGGAAACGTGAGTTGATCGTCGATGTTTCCACGCTGTCAAATATGGAAGATGATAGATATCTGACTTGTGATGTTTTCGTGTGTCCGTGCTTGTCGCACAGATTCTGTTCGTCACTGGTCTCTCCTTCGTCATCGGCCTGGAGCGTACGTTCAGGTTTTTCTTCCAGAGACAAAAAGTGAAAGCCACCAGTTTCTTCCTGGGAGGAGTGCTGGTGGTTCTGATCGGCTGGCCGATCGTTGGGGTCGTTTTGGAGATCTACGGTTTCTTCCTCTTATTCAGGTCAGCTAAAAAAACAGATAGAAAACAAACTCTTTGTCGTCATATTACTGAATTCACGTGAACTGTTGTTGGTCCCACCTTATTCTCTTGAACAGGGGATTCTTCCCGGTGGCAGTCGGCTTCATCAGACGGGTACCGGTGCTCGGGTCTTTGCTCAGTTTACCAGGGATCAGTACTGTGAGTATCATGACAACATTAAACCACGCAAACTGAACATACATGTATAGTATTAGAGACATATTTAGGTTTTTAACAGGAGGTTTTGTGATGAATTCTGTTTTATTCGAGCCAAAATGGTCAAAAACTCCAAATATATTCCGTTTACTATTATATGTGACATAAACATCAATTCCTCACACTTGAGAAGCTGGAACCAGGGACCTGGTTTGGCATCTTTACTTGAAAATAAATGACTTAAACAGTGGATTATCAAAACAACTACAGTTCAGTTTCCTGTCAATCGATTAATCAACTCATTGTTCAGCTCTGTTTATTTTATCGGAATATGTTCTTTGGCAGCCGCCTGTCAAGTTTCCTCAAGTGCTGAAACAATCCAACAGAGAAGACATTAAAACAGCTGTGTTACTGTGTTAATGCCACGCTGACAAAAAAATATGATAATGTAAAGGCGATTAAATATCCGCTGTGAAAGATGATGAGTCATGAAGGGGTTTTTATTTATGTTTTTTTTGAGAGGTGGAAAGGAAATCATTTTTTTAAAAAAAAGTCAATAAGCTTCTGAAAATAATCAACTGTGAAAACAAGTAGTTTTTACTTAAACTTCATAAACAGGCAAATATGACCCGTGTGTTAATCTTAACTCAGGGAATGTTGCTGCTTCAGAGCTCGCACCAGAGTGAGACACCGCTGAAATCTCTGAAAGAAGCTAAAGTTGAGATTTCCATCTTTCTCCGTCTCCTCTTCGTGGAGCTGGGTATAGAATATAAGGCTTCGACTGAAATGTGAGAGTTGACAGTCTTTGTCTTGTGTCGCCTCAGGACAGCGTTGTCTCTGTTGTACTGAACTCGTCCTCCAAGAATCCTCCACTCGGAGTGTGTTGTCTGTGAAGACAGTCAGTGTTCAGGACCAGTTCTCACAACGTGATTCATTCAGTGTAGCTCTCTGCTATATGTGGTCAGCACAGTGGGTACTGATCTGTTCTCAGCACAGCAAACAGTTTCACCCCATCCTGAGGGACAACTTTCTCTTATCCCATGATCCCTGTTGGCTTCTTTTGAATGAGCTCTTTTGTTCCTCATGTCAACATTACGCTCCGATTTATTAGTGTGATTTTAATTGAATCATCTGAAACCTACAAAGTTGTTGTGCAACAGGAAGTCTTTCTGACTTCTGATGCGAGTTTGAGAAATCAAAAATGATAATCCTTCATCGTAATACTTCATCCGATGAAATAATCCCTTAAGGCCGATTTGGTTTTAAATGATCCCCCACTCACTTATTGTTTCAGAACCAAGTCTTTTCAAAAACAATTCAAATAAATACAATGTAAACTTAAAGGTAAATGGGAAGGTTCATCTAGAGATTTTCAGGTTTTGGCCCTGTGTTTTGCCTCTCAGGCTGTCCTACCTTTGCAGACACAACAATAATCAAGAATCAGCATTTCTATATCTATGCTGTATTTAGTTTTCTGCATTCTTGAAAATAACCCTGGATTCTCCCTTTCATTTTCAGCTGGTGGACAAAATTGGCGAGAGCAACAATATGGTATAACATTGGACTGTTTTTGTTTTGTTTGTTTTTTTCATTGGAGGAGATTTTCAGTATTTATCACAGCTTCTAACAGTTACTGTATATTTTGGTCATTGCCACTCCATTACTGTGAACCAACATTTTTCTGCACAAAGGACGATATACGTTTATTTGTGGACACTTGCCAGACATGAGTTTCTTCTGCCAGAAGGAAAACGGTTTTGTATCTGACTGCCACTGGACAAAGTTACCAGGATATTGTTTTATTTTAAAGTTTGGAAGCAGGTCTCCCTTTTAATTTGTGTCATCCCAGTCAGATATATATGGAATGATGATGCAGGACCAGAGGATCAACTCACAGGAGAGTCTGGGGCCTCTAGAGTCCACTCCCTCAGAGTGTGTGCCTGAGCAGTCACTGAGAGCATCTTTCAGTTCCTCTATGAAGTGTTACTGGAATTTTTTGTACGTCAAAAAAGACAAGGTGGAGCTAAATGTTACCGAGGCCAAGAAGCCTGAAGTGTTTGTAGGTAAAAGATATAAAACGATTATTGTGGAGATGTTTCACTGTAACTTTTGTAAGCGCATACTTGAAATAAAGTGTCTTTTCATACATTTGCTGTATGTGTTTTGCTGCTGGATCACAGTTTTTATGAAGATGTGTCCCTTTATAACTTTGAGCCCCTGCCCCACATTTCCTACAACTGTTACTCCCCTGTTCCACATAGTCTTGTTTCCTTCTACTGTACATTTACAACAAAATCATTCTCACAAACAGGCCCACTGAACATAGAACCAGAGGTTTAGGTTTCCCCTAAAGCCTCAACTGGAGAATGTCCCTGAAAGAGACGCGAGAGAGACACAGACCAAAGTGGCTGCATGAGTTTGACTACAGACTGATTACAAACGACTAAATTGATGCGCAAAATAACCACTGAGACAAAAATGACTGCAAAGAGACCTCACAAAAGAAGCAGGTGGACTTCAAGGAGAAGTACGGCGAGGAGAAAATCAGAGAGTATCTAGTCGTTTTGTGTCTCTTTGTGGTTTCTTTGTCTCTTTTTTCCCAGGTGTGGATGGAGTGACTGGCCCATTGTCTTATAATCTGTTCATGACTGAATGGTGGGCCGCACTATAAAGTATGCTCATAAATCCATCCTTGCCCACTTGAAAAAAGTTTACTTTTACAGTAATCCACATGACAATAAATGACACATGCAGCTTTTTATAGAAAGCATCAACAAACTCCCCAACATCTGCAGCTTTTACTGCCTCTGGGCCTCCTGCAGGTGTCTTCACCTGCCTAAAAGCTGTCATCACATCGGCCTCACTCAGTGTCGTCATCACGCGCTGACCCCGGTGAAGAAGCTGCTGCTGCCCATGAAGGATTTGAAGGTTTAAAACTCTCATGTGTCTGCGGTTAATGAGCAGGGACAGTTTTGATAGCACCTGTCATCCTCGTCAATTGAAATACAGTGTAATGTGTGAGGCCGTGAAGCTGCCCATCCTCCTCCTCACCGACGCTGTTAATGAGGTGGTCGTTTCAATTTTCGAAGTAATGTAACAGCAGAGAGGAGGACAAAGCACCAATCCAACATTTAAACACAAACTGCAGCCTGCAGGGGAGCAGACAGAATACAACTAACGGTAAGCTATGATTGTTATAATTATTGTTATTCTCAGTAGAAGTAGTAAGTAGAAGTAGTGGCGGTAGAATTATAGTATATAACACAAGTGTTTGTCTATTCCATTCGACAAAGAGGAATTTGCATTTTTCTTAATTTTTGAGACTGAGTCTGTAACAATTGACTATTTTCCTTTACTTTGAGTCCTAATGTTTAGCATTTGAATGCAGTGAATGGATGATAACTGTTGATTAGGTGACCACTTCATCTTTTAATTTCTCCTATATGTCTGTATCCTTTCAAAACATGCAGGAACATATGATAGCTTTTAATCAAATCTATGAAGAGTTACTCAATGCTATAAAATGATCTTTTGCCTTATTCAAGCAGCTAAAACTGAAGGTGCAAGAATATTCACAATGTAAAGGTATTTTGAATATTGTTGAATATATCAAGAAATAATATCTTTAAATAATTTTGCTGTGAGATGCCCCTTCAGTGTTGTGTTTAGCACGTTGATAGAAAAATGAAATTGTGTTTATTTTTTTGATCATTTGGCATTTTCAAACAACATAGAAACATCGAGAAATGGTTTAAAACACACTATGATAGATTAAATAGGCAGAAATTATTATAATTATAATTTTTAACATTAACAGATAAGTAATGGCAATTTAAAAAAACAGGAGTAATAATATAAAATATAATATAGATAATAATGAATATATCATAATGTATAATTATAAAAGGCAGTGTCCACCCAGGGGGGAACAATTTCCATGGTCCTCTGAGACAAAAGGATGTTTATGAATATGAATTAAACATTATAAATGTGTACATTAATAAACATTTTAAATGTCCCGTATCTATTAACACTTACATTACATTACAGTGCTATAGAGCATCTATTAAATGTCTATAGATGGCTTACCAATGCTAAATTGTGGGTTTAAAGTGAATGTTTCCAACTGATGGGAGAATGTAGATTTGCTCCCTTTCTTTTTTATATTGTTATTGGTAATACCATTCATTTCCATTTGAACTAAACTAAATGTCATTTCAGATTTCAGCAATGTCGCTCATAGTCACGTTGTTCGTGGTGACATTGGTTAGCCAGTGCTGGACCACACCACAGGTTAGTCAAAGCTCATCCTTCTTTGTCACATTGTGTTGAAGTGTCCGTGTGAGATTATAAAGCTGCATGTGGTTTGTGTGTTTGTTTTTTTTCCAGCGGAGGAACTGGACGCCTCAGGCCATCTTATACCTAAAGGGAGCACGTAAGAGCTCATTGAACACACAACTGCTTTGTTTTGAGCCGTCTTGTCAAACAGAGCCTGTTCACGGCAGCAACTTTGACATGAAGCAGTAGGAAAACACAGGTGCTACTCATCACATGAAACTCCTGTGTTTACCGACCTCATGCCAAAATGGCCGCTGTGAAAAAAAGGTCTAGAAAGAGAAAACAGTGTTGAGTTTTGGTCTTTTGCAGAGGGACACCGCTCAGTGTTGGAGCGAGCCAGCAGAGACAAAGATGACACTTTACATTTAGGTGAGTCTGACATGTAACGCAGCTACGGGGATAAAATCTGATTAAAACTACTGATAAAAACAATTACATGTCAGTTTCACCTGCAGGTGAATATGGAACAGTATTTAGGCCAGACATAAAAGCTGAAATTCTTTCCCCCCCGGTATACATTGTGAGAATAAAGTTGAAATGTCAAGAAAAAAAGTGGAAACAAAGTTGAACTAAATCAGGTGATGATAAATTTGCATCTCAAGAATAAAGTCTAAATGTTGGGAATAATATTTGAAGTCAAGATTTTAAGAACATAGATTTTATTTCTTGATATTTTGACTTCTATCATATTGGCTTTTTAAGAGCTGATCTATGAAGTGATTATTCCTCAACCATTGATAAATCCACTTAAAAACAACATTTCATTAAGAATTCCTTGTTAGAAAGTTTTGAAAGTTTTTTGATACTTGGTATTAATCTCATCAGCACAAGCTTTCCCGTCATTTATCCCAGCAGTTGAGACGAAACTATAGAGGCCGATCTTAAGTACGAGTCTGTTCTCCGCATGGCTTCATTTTTGTATGTTATTTCTTTTTAGGACAAGTGTTGATTGTGCAGTTTAGTGTTTCTTTGTTGTGCATCTCTGCAGCGACTCACAAACAGAGCAGTGATGGACTGGGGTTGTCTTGGGCTTCATCCCTGCTTCTGGAGCTCGTGCAGCTAGCCATGGAAGAAGGTAAAACCCTGAAAGTCATCACCAACCTGACAATCATGTATGTTATAAGATTTCTTTCTCAAAATTTTCTTTATCTTTCTCTCTTCCTTAGGTGGACGCAAATTAGATAATTACCCAAATGAAGAAGAGCTGAATTTGAACTATTTCTGAGGTGTCATAATAGATTTTTCTTCTTTTCTCATATTGATGCATTTTTATTTATTTATTAGGTTTTATATAAATCTATAAATGACTTGTTCCTGCTTAATTCTAATTAAATGTGCAAGATAAATAAAATCTCCTTGCCAGTGAGCTTTATTGTGAAATTCCGAGCCACATGTTCAATTTATTGTTGGTCCATAGTGTTTATATGTCCTCTCCTGTGTTAAGTATGGATTGATTTCCATTCACAGTGGTACACCCAATGAAAAAAAGATGAAAAAAAAATAGTCTGTCAGCTTGAGGCGACGATTAAGTGATTCTCACCAGACTAAACACCACTGGGTCAGACATCATCACATTGTCCACACTGGGGTCACTAACAGAGGTGGCCCGGTGAGTTTTATTGGGAAGGGCAGCTTGACCCAGTCGTGAATGGGTCAACCAGAGGTCAGAGGAGTTGAGGGTTTAATTCTGTTATTTCAGACTGACATTAAGATTAAAAGTACATTTGTACGTGTAAGTGCTCCTTAATTGACAATATTCCTTAAAAACAACAATTGCATTACGGAAAATGTTTCCCATATGATCATGACTGACTGGGGTTTTATACTCAGTCAGTCAAACGATCTTGTACAATACAGTATCAACAAAAAGACAGAAATGTACGCACTGATCTAAAAAAATCTATATTTCGACTCCGACTATATACTGCGGCACCATTTGTTTACAATAAAAGTGACCAGAGACCTTGGACCCTAGAACTGCGGGAGGAATGTTTAGGAGAGGAAATATCAAACTTACTGACTGATATTCTGCATCAAGTGTAAATCGCTTCTGTTTTACTCTGCTCATCCACTGAAAAAGAAAATCGACTGAAGCGCTGACACAAGTTCATGCCGTGACACAGATCAATGACTCATTAAATATACATTCAAAAACAAAAAAGGAAAAAAAAATGTTCTGACTGTGAGGGTGTGAGACTCTACAGTATTACACACTGAAAAATATTCATCCCGGAAACGTTATGGAATCAACTAGTCTTTTCTCATTAACTAAATATGTACCAATAGCAAGTTCATTCAACAACAAAAAAATTCTGGTCTCTATTTTCACCGCTACTCTCCTGAATTGAATCCTTTTGACATAAAATGATGGGTTGATTAAACAGACTACTGAGAGCTCACTCACTTTACTAAGTTTCTGCGGATTTTTACCATATTAATAGATTTCCCAACATGCAGTTTGAAACCTCTCCAGAGAGCCTCATCTTTTGAAGTTTGAAGCGAAATATTCACGATGGAAACTGGGTGTATGTATCAATTAACTTTTACAGAGGGTTTTGACATCACCACGGAATGAAGTAAACACTTGTTTGTCTCACGTCAACAAACTTGCTTTATTACACGTCAAAGCACGTTTTCCCACACTGCAACACGGCCGAGGACAAACGAGTCAGAGCAACATGTCACTCAGTCGGTGTCACATTTGGTCTCTCCAGTGAGCAAAAAAGTGAACAAGCTCTGACATCTACGAGTAAATGTGACGACATCTCCGTGCACACGCCTGTGACTCTACAGTGTGGAGCAGTGGGTGGAAGGTGTGGGAGCTGGAGCTGCCTGCAGAGTGATGGCCGGCATGCAGGACATGTCAGGGAGGTGCAGCTCAGTTGCCCCCTGCTGGTCAGTTAAATGTCCTGCAGGTCCTTCTGGATGTCCCACAGTGTGTTGGCACTGTCCTGCAGCTGGGCCACCTCGTCATCCGTCAGGGTCATGTTGACCACGCTGGCCACGCCCCCGCTGTTCAGCACACAGGGCAGACTGAGATACACCTCGTCGCTGATTCCATACATGCCCTGTGGACCAACAAAAAAAAAAAGACAGTGTGTGCACGGGAGTATAAACATCAGCGAGACAAAGATTACAGGCACAGGAGGTAAGATCGGAATTGCCAAAAATTCTACTCATAATAAAAGAAAAGCTAATTTGTTAGTTACAAAACAAAACTGAGAGAAAAAGGCTTGGAATTGAAAGAATGAATGGAAAGTCAGTGTTCATCTTTAAATCTGAGACAATCTTGATAAATATACTGTATGATATGTGAGAATTAAATGTATAAATGTATGAAATCAAGAACAATCTTTTCCCCCCACTATCATTAAAATCATTATTTGTTGTAGAAAAGTTATACTTAAAAGAGATCGCCGTGTGTGAACATCCGTTACCTTCACCATGGTGGAGACTGGATGGATCCTGTTCATGTTCCTCATGAGGCTCTCTGCCAGGTCAGCTACACTCAGACCGATGGCCCAGTTGGTGTAACCCTTCAGTTTGATCACCTCATAAGCACTGAGAGACACAAGGACCCAACTCAAAACACCAAAAACTTACTTTGAACAGCCCAGTGTTATGACCTGGTACCATTAGTTTGAAATGAAGAAAAGATATGAGGTGTTAAAAATAATCTTGGAAGATGCGAAAAAATCTCTAAGAAGCAGATCGTCTGTTGCTTCCGTCCTCTATACTAATGAAAGATCCATGAATATGAGACAGACTTATTTTTCAAATCTCATTTTTCCAGATGAAAAAAACAACATTATTTTAATACTGATGCTAGTTTAACACATGAAAGAGGAGGAGAATATGGATCAACTGAAATCAATAATTATCACTTTACCCCATACAAATGATTTTTAATATTTTACTGTAGTAAAATACTTAAATCATCCTGTATCCTATCCTATAGATACAAAGTGAAAAAGTATACAGATTTAAATTATGATTATCTCAGTTTTGATTGCATTTGAGACTACAGTTTTTTGTCACACTATGATTACATTAATAATCAGGTGAACTACCTGTCCACCACCATCTTGTGGGTCTCTTTCCAGTTCTCGTCATCACAGTCGGTGCCGATATCCGGGTTCAGTGTCTGCAGGTTGACTCCAGCTACATTTGTTCCACTCCAGACAGGCACTAAAACACACGTTCAAACCATCAACCCTCCCTTCATAACATGAAGACATTACCGTGGTTCTTTCTTTGTGCTTGCTCACAAATCCTCACCGCTGGTGTCTCCGTGTTCCCCCAGGATCCATCCGTTGAAGCTGCTGGGGTGGATTCCCAGTTTTTCAGCCATCAGGAAGCGGAAGCGGGCCGAGTCCAAGTTGGTGCCGCTGCCGATGACGCGGTGCTTGGGGAGGCCGCTCAGTTTCCAGGTCACATAGGTCAGCACATCCACTGTCGAAAACAGTTGTTAGCAACGAGGCACAAAAGACGAAGGGCGAAGAAATGTGTGTGAGGCGGCACCTGGGTTAGAAACCACAATGATGGTGCAGTCGGGGCTGAATCTGACGATCTGCGGGACAATGTGCTTAAATATGTTGACATTTCTCTGGACGAGGTTCAGCCTGCTCTCGCCCTCCTGCTGACGGACTCCCGCTGTCACCACCACGATGCGGGAGTTTGCTGTCACCGAGTAATCTGACGGAGACGAAGAAAGTGTGAGTTTGTTGTGGTGGTAAAGAGGGTACCAGCTCTGTCATTCAGATTCCAATTCAATCCCTAGTGTCTTTAGAAGGTCAGTGAATCATATTTGATGGGCTGGAGTGTTGGCCAACACGAAGTGTGTTTATCAAACTCGATTTGATAATGTGGTATGACTGGGGTATATGAACTTGCCTTTGTCTGCAACTATTTTGGGAGTTTTGAGGAAGAGGCTGCCGTGCTGCAGGTCCATCATCTCTCCTTTCAGCTTGTCTTCCATCACGTCCACCAGGGCCAACTCATCGGCCAGCTCCTGCACACATCAGGGAAGGTCAGAGGTCACATGAAACTGCTGCACCCCAATAAACTCATTCAGCATCATATTTGCTTGTTATTAGTGTGGGCTGCCAGCTGAAATGACATAAATAGTGAGGTGGTAGCTGTTAAGTATATACAGAGCACTGGCACAGCCACTGTTGATCTTAAACTACAGCATTCTGCATGTATGTGCTTCCCTAAGGCCACTTTATATGTTGTTTGCTTTTTACAGATAAAACCTTAAGGTTATCATAGGTAAAGACAAACGACTGAAATAATTATATTTTACCGCAGGATTACCTCCGTGAAATATGACAGCAGACGGCTCAGTCTCAACTTTTCCCATACTCATAATTGTCCCAACTCAAAACCTGATCATAAACATATTCTTACCTCACCTTGTGCAAGCAACCGTGCTTTGCCTACAAATACATGTACTGAGTGATAAAAAGGAGGTATAGGGATTTCTCAGCATTATCACTGTGAATCTATGATCTAATTTAGCAATACTTGGTATTAGCATTAATTGCATTGGTTATTTTGAAATATAAAAAATGTACCTATTAGCTAAAAATAATACCCATTTTCTCTTTGTATGAGATCAATGTCTTTTTTCTACATGGTCCCAGACAAATAAATGTAATAAGTTCATCTAAGTCATTGCTGCTGTTCGGACAAGGAAGCTGCTCCACAATTTCAGCCGACCATTAAAAAGCCAGAGCAGAGGTGATTTGGTATAAAGTCACCGTCGGTTTTCCCTTTTCTATGTCAGACACTTTTTTTTCTTTACAGTCCATCCGTCGCCACACCTTCGTAAGGGATAACACCCAGATCAGACACCAGGGGATCAGTAATCCAGTGTCAGTCCCAGAGGATCCCGGGTATTACCCCATCCTGCGATACCAGCCGGCCGGGCTAATCTGAGCAGGGGCAGAACCAGTGGGGCTCTTACCCTGAGCAGGACGCTGATGGCACACGCCATGCCGACCTGGCCCACGCCCACCACTGTCACTTTATTCCTGGGGGGTTCGGGGGGGCCGCTGCACAGCGGGGTGATCAGCTTCTGAAGGATTGAGGCCATTTTAAATGCTGAGGCGTGTAAATGAAAGAGGAGGACAAGAGTATATCTGGTTAGGCATACAGTGTGTGTTGGCTGTTGATGAGTGATGAACGTCACATACACACATCACACTAAAGGAAAACAGTGCTGCCACCAGAAAGCAGGCTGCGTGCGCAAACCTCATAAATACTGCATTCAGGATGTGGCGCGTCATAGTCGGAGCGTGGAGGAATTCAAAAATGAACCGTGACATTTTTCTCAGTAGCAGTAACGGATGCATGACATCACTGACATCTACATCCATTATAGAGAGAAAAGAAAACCTAGTGCCTGAGCTCCGTCCCACACACGATCCTCCTGCAGGGTTCACCTTCAAAGGGACACGCAGCCAGACAAAAAAACACCAGCAATACTTGCATTGTTGGGCGATGTCCCGGGCTGCGAGGTATAAATACCACCATGTGATCAGCATGGCAAACTGATCGGACACCTGAGGTTGCGTTTCCACAGAGCTCCGTGCACCCTGCCTCCACGACACCTGCCACGGTCACTGTGTCTGTGCCGTCCAGACTGAGGCAGGCATCCGGTCAGCTGCAGCGGCAGCACCGAGCACATGTGACTCAGGGCCGGTGAGCTCCTCTCCCTCTCCCTGTCCTCTCCTCCCGTCCCTCTCCCCTTCACCCCCTCTCCCCTACCCTCCCTCCTCTCCGAATGGGGGATGGAGCAGTATAATCGGTTGCCAAACTTGACTGACTGACTGCAGACTGTTAGGGAGTTAGTGTAATCCCTTAACGCGGCCTCCATCTGCTGCAGCAGCACTTCAGACGACCGTTAACCTTAACCTCATAGGATGTCTCTAAACACCAATAACAATTGATTTATATTTATGATGATTATAAATTCCTTTCATAAATAACGGTTAACCTAAGTCTCTCTCTGATATGAGCACAATATAAAGCAGAAGCCTTTTGTACAACTACAATACCACTGCTGAATAACTACAGCCAGCAACGGAATCTGAATCATACGTGATTTAATAGCTATTAAAGATTTCTATTAGAGATTTTCTCATTATGGAAATGGTTCAAACACAAGAGGAACAAGAGGCACCGAGTCATCTGGATAATGAACCCATCTCTAAAGGAGGTAAAGTGACACTGTGTTTAAAGACCGGTTCATTCCCTCGCACTGTGGAACTGGATTACAAAAGAGAAAGCGCTGCACACTCCAAGTGTGTAGACACGAGCAGTTAATGAGTTGGCTTATAGCCTGCAAGGTCACGGGGAGCAGCGACAGAACCTTTCAGAAGCTTTTCATTATCCACAATAAATGCACGGTTGGTACCTGAAGGATCAAGCTACAAGACTATTGTCAGACTATACGCCTTTTAAGCAAACATTGTAGAAAACGCATCTCTTTTTAACAACGTCCTGAGTGTTTGTTCGCTGCAAAGAAAGGTCAAGTGGCAGTTGAACTTGAACCCATAAGAGGGGGAGAAGGACAGTGGTGATCTATAAACATTCAATAATTCTACAAAGTTATATTTAAAAAAAAAGACAAGTTGTATAGGAATAATATATAGTATCATATCATAATATATATAAAAACAAATGATTAAAAAAGTTTTTCTGTGATTATTTGACATGACACATGCTCAACCTCAAAGACTTTTCCTATTGATGCATTCAACTTTGAAATTGTTGTTCTTTTGGGTATAGAAAGTATGAATGTGTCCCGTCAGTGGTGCAGACGAGGGCTCTGTCGCTGCATCTGTCAACATCCACTGTCCAAACAACTGCATGCAGATTCACTACTACACTGTGGAAAACAGAGATTGTTAGAATAATTGTGACTTGCAGTCCTGAATGGGGTGAGAAGGATCTGATCCGAGCTAAGGGCAAAAGCAAATAAATAGAGAAACAAAAATCCAACTCAGTTTACATCCGTCTGCCTACATCAGATTTCTTTGAATCTACATAGAATGAAAACATGGCTGTTCACCTGTTGCAGACAGTCCGCCTGAATTCTCGTCCTCTCTCTCCGAAGCTGCAGTGCAGGACTCACCCGTGAGATGTGTTGCCCCGTGTGTCTGCTCGTCTCCCTGCTGTGTGTCCGGCTGCAGCCTACTGGATTTATTTGACTAAGTCTCTCCATCCCCTCCAAAGTCCCAATTTGGCACTCCAGCGGTCACCTCAGTCAGCTGCTGCCACGTTCACAAACAACAACAACAACAACAACAACAACACACACCTCCTGTAAAATAATGAAACTGTTGAAGATGGTTCCAAATAGTGAAAGGTTACTGAAAACCAATTAAAATGATTATCATATTTCTAATTACTGATTAATAACATCTTCTGTACTTCACGTGGCCACTGAAGTGTTTGGGCTGAGCGTAATGTTTCACACTAGCCAGAGAGTTGCTGGGAGCCACGGAGCTGCTCCACAACTGGTAGAATTTAGGGAGCGTGTGAAATATGCCGCAAATATATTTGAAACAGTATTAAGCAAATCATTTTTTTCCCAGTTCTATAAGTAAAATTGACCTGACTACAGAACAGGGCCACATGTGTGGACACTGTTCCACCCTGTCTTTTTCATTTGATGGAAAGACAGTCGGGATCTGTCACATCAGCCCTTCACATTCATAATAATAGTAGTATTAATAAAAAATCAAGTATAATCAACTAATTATAATATTATAAACAATAAAAGCTTTTGAGTGGATTAAGATTTTTTTGAATATTTGGAACAAAAAAGTAATGATGGCGAAGTTTCGACTCTATACATCCGGTACTTTCTGAAGTGCACACAGATTTAGATGTAGATTTAGAGTCCTGCTCGCTACGACTGTCACAGCCGGTGTTAAGTGCACAACTCAATTGGTTCTTCAAACAGATTAGAGAATTATTAGTCCCTGTATAATAAGCAGAATAAAAACAACAATATAAACACGGACATAATTTGCCAGCTTCTCATATGAATATACATTTTCTGTTTTTACTACAATGTCATTCATACAACAGCCTCAACATCTGGGTGTATGCATGAGTTATAGTTGTTAAATATATTAATAAACACATTTACATTGGATTTATAGTCCATTATAAAGCACTCATTAAATGTTTTAATATTCCTTCTAAATGCCAAATAGGGGGAATTTGAAGTGTCAAAAGAGTTGATCCGCAACTTTTTTGTCAGTGGCCTCTTCTTGGTATTAATATACCAGTGTCATCATTTTTCATGTTTTTGTATACACCTGCCATCATTACTCACTAATTCTTAAGGTGTTGTTATCAATTGAAATGTAAAATTTACCACAAAATATTCACTCTCAATTTAGAACACATTCTAATCTCCTACATTACCTGACAAAAACGAGACAATGATATCCACTGTGACAACAATTGTTTTTCCAGAATTTCCCAGGTTGGGATGAATAAAGTATTTAACTATCTATCTTTTTAAATCCGTCCTAGAAAATGTGGATTGTTTGGGGAACTAGTTGGTAGTATTACTTAAGTGTGTTGCATAACTTTATTTAAACTTGCAAAAATTACAGTTTACGTGCCAAATGTTTGGGCAGTGACAGAAATCATAAGAAAACGGTCTGGTAGCAACCAAGTTTATTTTATGATACACTGCCTACATTATCATAAATAAACAGATTAAAAATCCTTACCCACATAACCCGTCGTTTCTGTCCATTGTGGGAGAGCTGCCTGGTGACGAATCAGTTGTGTAAAGTCAAAAAAGGTTCAGATTAAGATGCAGTATCACTTGCATGTACCACATATTGCTTTCAAATGTGCTGTAAAAAAAGGTGAACACACCACTTTAGAAAAATATCAAAATAGAAAAAAAGATGCCCAAGATATCTCCCTGCTAAACATCACCTCCAGTGAATAAACCCTCTCCCCCCACCACTCAAGAGAAACCTACAGCATCTTAATTATGGTAATTTGCACAGGCAGAAGTGGTCGAGAGCTCCAAAGAGAATACACCGATCGACTGTGCCAAAAACATTTTTACTTCCTCCACGTGTCTTCTTCGTAGATCTGCCATGTCTGGAGTCTGGACACATGCAGTCTGAGATGTGGGCTATGTGGGTGCGCGCCAACAGCCAGTCCCGCATTAAGGACTGAAGGATCAGAAATCTAATAGACAGAACAAAATAAAAAGAAAGCACAACAGAGCACTAAAAAACCCAAAGCATGTAAACTCATATGGGCACACTGGCAGGGCTGGAAAAAGCAATAATCTATGATCAAACACTGCAGTTTTCATTTCCTCAACGAGTACTAAAATTGTAATGATCGAAACAAGATGCCAAAAATACAGTAAATTGACTTCATCTATTTGTCAGTAAAAACAATGATAACAATACAGTGACCAGAATTATCATTACCACAGAGCCTCATACATAGATGAGTTGAGCAGTGATCAGCTACTGGAGGTTTAAAAAAAAAAAAAAAAAGAGACAATAGTTTTGTTTTCATTTCAACTTGAACATGGGCTGATTTTTCCTCATGCGGTGATGTGACCTGACCACGTGTTTCCTCCCGGCACAGACCACGACACAAAGGTTGAGCTGAATTGACCTGAGCACCATCGAAATAATGAATCGTTCTACCTAACTCTATAGCTACAGAGCAAATTCTGAAGCTTGTATAGAAACACATGAAGACATTCTGGTATTGGTAGTAGTAGCGCTGCTTTGTGCTTGAAAAATGGGAGGGCACCAAGTGCTTACAGTGTCCAGGCACTTCACCATCAGAAAAACACCTGGCACACAGCGTCAGAAACTACAGTATGACCTTCAAAAACTATAACCATGCACGGATAAACTGGCCTCTCCATTTTTGCACTTGTTTCTACAGACAAGGGTTTAATACACACAAAGACACAAACGATTCACAGATAATAATAAAAAATCACCATTAAAATGAGTCTCTTCTGACTGCCACGGAACAGTGTTATCCAGAAGCTACTGTTTGAGTTATACCTCCCTCTTGTGGTGGGAGGAAAAGCGAAATCCAGAGCGGAGAAAGTTTTTCATTCCAATTAAATCTGTGTCGTTTGTCCAACCATGTAGGGAAAGATAAGAGCTAAGCCAAGTTTACTGCTTGAGTTGTGTTGTGCTGTGGCAGGTGGCAGAGAGGCGGGAGCTGTGGGCAGGACATGGGACTGCTGGAGGTCTTCACTTGCCGGAGCTCTTTGCAGCACCGCTGCTGCCGATGCCCAGGTAGGTGGCTGCGCTGTCCACAATACCCTGGAGTGGGATGACGACGCCGTCCAGAAGGCCTTTCAGGTTGTTGATCTGTTCCGCATCCAGGTTCTGGTAGGCATAGTAGAGAGAACCAGCCACCACAACGAGGAGGAGGAGCTTGAGCAACACGGACAGGAAGCCTCGTCGGGCTGAGGCTTTGCTCAAAGTGACCGCGCCGCCCGGTCGTGAGAAGGACTCGGAGTAAGAGCGGGTCTCGGTGTGGACGCTGTGCTGGAGGCGGGACTCGTCCAGCCAGTACTCACTCGGTTTTAGAGGTCGGCCAGCGGCCCCTCGGATTGGACGCCTGCAGGTCGCACTGATCAGAGAAACAATAAAATCTAAGTTTCAGGCTAATTTCACAGACACACACAGTCCAACAATACCAGCTGTTTCCCAAGCTTCCAACCACAACTCACAATCTTTCTCAGCAGCTGATGTTTGCTCAGCTGGTGCTGAGATAGCTGCCACACCTGACAGCAAAGACCCTCACCATAGTGCACAGGGTTGTGGCTGCCACTTCTGTTTGAGTTAGTTCTTTGGCTTCAGATGTTGAGCCAACTCCACCCACTACATAAGACCATGGAATGTGGTTGAAAGCCCTGGATAAGCTTGTAAATGAACCTTGAATTAGGACCTAATCTGCTCCACGGTCAACTTTATGGCCAAAGGTTGGTTATCTATTTTTCTTCACGTACAAACCCCCCAAAAAATCAATGTTACCTGATGCCTGTAGGTGTGCTTATTTCATTGGCAAGGATATCTTCAACAACGCTCTTGCTGGCCTTCTTAGGGGTGTCTTCAATAATGATTTCCTCCACCACCTGTCAGTGTTATCATGAAAACATGTTCATACACATGGAAATATACTCTTATTGCCAATTTTGGGAATGTTAAAATGTCCCTCACCTTGGTTTGTCGTCTGCTGCTGGTCCTGACAGTGACTGGAGTTTTCCCTCTGCTCCGCACGGGCTTCTCTACCACAGGAATCGGCTCTGGTTCAGGAGAAGCAATCTCCTCTGAAAAAACACAGAAAGTGCAACATTATAACTATACAGTTATCAGTGTTTTTCCCCCCAACATTTAACCTGGTAAACATTGACAAACCTACAAGAAGCAGGATATTTGTGCTATTTGTGTCTTGATAAACAGAATGAAATGTATTAAGATCACGAGCAGTGTGCGTTCGGAGCTCACCGTCTTCCTTGTCACTGTACTGGTCAGAATTTGTGTTGCCGTTCTGGTTGGTATCTGCCTTGGGGAGAGCTGTGAGGTCTGTGGGCACTTCAGGTTCTGGTTCTGGTTCGGCTGGAGGCTGGTCCAAAAGCTTCTGCAGCTTCTTCTCGTACACTTTACGGGTAGAGGCTGAATGGAGGGAACAAGGGTAAACACAATAGTTTGACATATTGTAGTTTCGGCAGGATGAATTCCTTTAAAATTAAAAATAACCATACTGTAGTGCTGCTTCACTGAGCAGCAGTTGCAAATATCACGTATCACATTTAAATTTCTTTACTAAACTAATTGACCTTAATGCTGTGGACAAAATGATCTGAGTGACTAATCAGACTTTAATATGAATTACAGTAGCACAATAATAAACCAGGATCTACAAATATGTCTCTGACTGAGGTGTAAATTGTCCTTCTTGGTACAGAGCTTGATCAGAGTTCTTCTAAAACAAATTAAATTAAGGTATTTACAAAGTTGTTAATGCTACAGATGTTTTTACATTTAATAAAGTCTAAAAAAGTATTTGTTTTATTAGTTGCGCTCAGTCATCAAGTAACATCAAGTCTTTTCAAGGATTTTTTTTTACAACCAACAATAATGACATTTAATAGCTGGTCCATAAATTATACCATCAAAAGCATGAAAAATATCAATAAGACCAGTAGAGATGATAAAGGCCAATGTACAAAGTGAATGATATTGAAATTTTAATCAAAATGATGTTCGCTCTACAAGCTGTAAAAGAAATAGATGGATGAATTAACCCATTAAATAAACAAAACAAATTTTACTTTATAATATAATATTATGTTGTATTAAAGTGCTCTGGGTAGTTTTTGACAAAGTCACAAATCTGATATTGGTCATTATATGGTCACAAACTTTTGGGAAGCCAAGCAAATTCTGTGCTGGGTGCTTTGAACTTTAACACAATCATAACTGAGTTGCACGAATCAGTTAACACTCCAGTTTTATTTCAAACAAATTGCTCCATAATAAAATACCTAATCACTCCCCCCCAGACACGCCTCCAGCCACTCACCGACGATGGGTCCTGACTCGACCCCATGCTTCAACAGCTGCTGTTTTAAATCTTCATCGGTGAGGTCTGTCGCCTCCACTTCCGCTGCGCGAGGCTTGTCCGTCTTTCTGGTCGCTTTCTGCGGAGAGCAAATGAAACAAAGTCAAACAGATCACACAACCCATGAAGTAGAACGCGAAGCTGCACAGACGACGCGCAACAGAGCCACAAAGGCTCCGTGGTGTCGACACCGCCGGGACGCACTCTTCCAGATCGGCTCCTGTTGGCCACCACGGGGGCGGGCAGCTCCTCGTCGCTGGAGAAGGCGTCCGCCGGCGGGCTGCCCTTGGTGTTCAGGGCGGTCAGGTTCTTCAGATACAGCTGCACGTACACTTCTTTCTTGTGCTCTCCGCTCGGAAGTGGCACGTTGTTGGCAGCGAGCTCGTTCTTCAGCTTATCCTTCGTGAGCACCGACGGATCTTCGAGGAATTCTGCCATGCTTTCGCCTGAGCTTCGATTCGATGTTGAGGCTGCTTCTTCTTCTTCTGCTGCTGCTGCTGCTTCTTCTTCTTCTTCTTCTTCTTCTTCTTCTTCTTCTTCTGTTGCCGCTTCAGTCGGCAGCTGCACACAACATCCACCAAACACCGGGAACGCGAGCGAGCAGCGCTGTTGTCAAACACGACTGGCGCCTATCCGCTGCTAGCGCGACACAAGCGGTTTATTACAATAAACCGCCCAGTTCCGCCTCTTAGCCCGATGTTGTGAATGTGTGTCGGTGGCGTGGATTTTTCCAAAGCAGATCCACGCGAGTGCTGCAAACGAAACCGGTGCAAACAATTAAAAATGAACGACTTTAATGAAACGGAATTAGCTTAGCGCCAAACCGGTCCACTTGCTTCTGTCTGTCCGCGGTCGCAACAAGGCCAGGAAACAAGCAGCGTCGCTATTGGACGGAACGCCGCAGCACGCTGCCCTCTGATTGGTCTGCTATGAATGGAACGGTGGCAGGCCGCCGCCACAAAGAAACCGCAGGCTGTGTATTTTAGATAACGGTTTACACACAATCCTGCCGACGATATGCTGTCTATTCAGCTGGCAAACGTTTTATGGCAGTATTATGTTTAATACATTGACAGATACGGGTTTAAACAATGCATTCGAGTCGCGTTAAGTGACGAGGGAACAACGTTAATGGCGGTTAATGATGCGGACGGTTACCAACGCTTACAGAGCTGCAGTTTCAACATGTTTATTGTATGAATCCGGTCTAATCCTGAATGATTACTAACCCTTTGTATTTAATATCAACAACTAAACTGCAGCCATGGCCGGTGCGACCTCTCAGGGGGCCGAGGGCAAAAACTTGTTAACTCCTAACTGACACAATACATGGCAGTTTCATTATTTTCCCTAAACCCCACCAATTCTCTAATAGACCTGAAATTGAAATCAATTAATGAATCAATTAGTAAAGTGATCAAACAAACACCCAATTAAGTTTTAGTCGCTGTTAAAAATGCTAAAATATTACCAGGCTTCTATGATCAAATCAAAGTAGTATTAAAGAAAACTATAATTAAAAGCTTAAACATTAGTTCAGATGACCAGAAAACATTTAAAATAAAAAAAATGTGCTCATGTACAGCCCAATAGTATGAGTAAGGTGTTACTCTTTTAAACTCTTTTGGCAGCAATAACCTCTACCAGGCGCTTACTGTAGCTTTGGATCAGACCTGCATATAAATCATTTTGGACCCGTCTTCTCAGGAATATTTGGTGTGAACAGCTCCCTTCAGGTCATTTAAAAGCATCTCTACTGGGTTAAGGGGCTGGGCTGCAACGAGGACTCTTTGTCTAAGGTTATTGCCCTGTTGCATCACACAAATTTACTGAGCCTCAGCTGGTGGAAATCCACACGAACATTATCCTGTACGACACTTTGATAAAGTTGAGAATTATTTTCTCCTTTATGATGGCAAACTATTCAGGCCCAGGTAAATACAAAGGTTGTTTTTTTTTTCGTGGCAGCCATTGTAGAGTTCAAGTTAGTAGGAATAAAGCAAATCTGAGGTCTATTGCACTGCGTACCGAGCAGATGTAGGTTACAATGTATATTGCATACATAGTTATACGTTTGATAATGAAATTCTTTTCTACTAGTATCAGACTTCTATTTTGTTTAAGATAACATATTACATAATGTGGTAGTGAGTGAATGTTGAGCCTATTTAGATGAAGCTTACTTCTATAACAGAAGAGGGCAGCATGAGCCATATTATCATGGTAGCTGCAGGTCGTGAAGAGTTGTATAAAGCACTGACGTTAGTGTCCTCACAAAAAGACTGTAGAGAGACCGGAGTGTTAAAATATTTGAATTTGATTCTCAAAACTCATATTTTTTGACTCACTATGACTGGTCCTCCATCTTGTGGCCCCAGCCTTGCATTGGAACATTGTGCCTTTACTTCTATTGAAAATTGATAACTGGAAAAATATTGACCTTTGAAGCGGCATAGTGCTATTGAACTTCTGTAATAGAAGTATCTACATTTTATGTTCAACATCTATTCGATTTATCAACTAATGATATAAGGAACCAGCCAGAAGTACTGGCTGGTTTCGGTGTGTTCCAGTGTTAACCCAGCTGTTGTTTCTGTATGTGTGTTTGGGCTGTCAGGAGACGTTGCAGATCAGGAACAGGTATTGAATTGATTATTTATTTATGTATTTTAAAGTCTTAAATCTAAGTTAAGTAAATTCTCTAGAAACCCCAATAATTTAAAAGAAACATGGGTTTGTCTTATTTGAGGTTTCATGTTGATCAGTATCAAGCCAGCAAGAAAGTGGACTCGATATAATGTACAGAAATATTTGTAGGATTACCATTCGTTTGTCAAAAAGTCTATGCACAGAAAAGCCACATTACTCACATATTTAACATAGCTGTGCAAGAGGGGTTTGGCATTCTAGATTCTTATCCATCATGCATCATCATTACAAAGACACCTGATTGATCCCAAATTCATTATGCAGCACAGTCATACAGAACTATTTATAGTGTCAAGAGCAGATGGTTTGCCCCCTTCACAGCCCCATTTTGAACATCATGGAGTCAGTCATGGACAGAAGAGAATGAGATAGACTACATCCACCTGGACAGTGGAATAATTGAATAAAAAACTTGTGGGTGGCAATGTCTGGAAGCAGGCTCATTTTTCAGTATTTAATGACATAGTCTTAACAATCAATCAATTAATCAAAAATGAAAATAATCTCTTGAAACAGCCCTTCACATATGCACGCACCAGCATGCTGGTCTCTAGCTCTGTGGTGCTTTGTGGGGACAGTGGTTTGATGTGGCACCGTGTGGCTCCCCACCTGTCCTTCAGACCTGCCCCGCTGGGACTTTCTGTGGATGCTGCTGCAGAAACCAAGCATTAGATCTCCACTTCAGCTGCAAACCACACTAAAACACAGCACTTCATATATAGTTCAGCTTTTCCAATGGAGTGTAAGTGTAAAAAAATGTTGAGCCCTTGAGAAACACCTCTTAAGTTTTCTTTGTATGTAATTTACACAGAAAATAAGGCTCAGGCCAAGAATCATAGAGGGTGCCTCTTTAAGCATAACAGTCATGGCCTCGGCAAAATGATCAAAGGCCACTCTTTAATCGTCAACATTCACATTTTCTTGACAGATTACTGTAAAACAAATCTAGAGCACAAATAATTGGCAGGTTGAAGACAAAAAGCAATTCATGAGAATATGAAGGTTTTTATGGAGTTACACCGAGAGAGTTGTGTTGATAAGTTGATCTTTAAAGTTATATGGTGTTTGGAAAAGAAGGCACTTCTCAAACGCACACAATCTCAAACATCTGTGTTCTATAAGTGGATTTCTGATCATTTACAAAAATGTTCAACACAAACTCCTTGGTCTAGTTTATCTTGGATTTTAAGTATTTCTAAATCCCAATTGAGTCAACCACAGAAGTAGCTGAGGAAAAGTCAACCTTTACCACCCAGAGAATGTCTGATCCAATTCCACTGACACCACAAAACGCATATTTGTGAAATTAATCAATGTTCTGAAATTTCATCTTATGTGTAAACGTGTTGCCTGGTCAATGACCAACCAGTCAGTTGTATGTTTAGTTTAGATTTTTTCTAAATAAAGGTTTATTCTGTTATACCAAATTCACACATTAAGATTTTTAAATGACCAGGTCTGTTTTCCTGCACTAATCTATCACAACAATCTCTAATCCTCACAGGATGTTATTCCTCACTGCCAAACTAATTAAGATCAAGTCCGAGGCCGTTTCCTGTACAAAGAGGAGGGTAGGATGCGGGCAGCGGGCGCAGTGTATTTCACAGAAGTTGAGATTTGTGTGTCCTGGCTTAGGAACAGCCATCTACTAGTACTCACACAGTATATTTTCATCTGTTGACAATCCAAACTCTACTTAAAAGGGACACACACTTAGTTGTAGACATTTCTGTCAGAAGGAAAAATGAGGCTGCCTCACTGGCCCTTGGTGATGCCCATTTGGCCGACTGCCTGTTTGTATCATAGGTACTACTCCATATATTTGCATTACTATTATGATTTGGGCTTGTCCAGTTTTATTTGGCCATTGAGCACAAAGAAACACTTGCTCATGTCCTCACTGAACCGAAGGCAAACTACGGTGTATGAACTTAGTAGTGAATAAGGAGTGAATAAAGAATTTCTATCAAGTCCACACTGAGGCACCCTTGGGATGTCATGTTGGATCATTTGGGGGAAAAACATAATGTGGGCCATCCATCTCTTTATTGCATTGACATAATAGGATCCACGCAAATGTCACAGGGTTGAGACACTTTTGCAGCAAAAGTTAGAGAATAGCTGGTGAACATAGAGGTACATAATACATTTTAGCCAGATATTTTCCTCGGGAGTTGATATGAGAATGCAAATCAGACTTACATTCAACAGGGGGCAGGGCACACATCGCCAAATCAATGCTAATGTAGCTTCAACATGCTAACAAGTTCCCCAACTTGCCTTGAAAAGGTGATGTTCATGTTGTGCTTACAGCTTGTTTCTGCCATCTGCTGTCCCCCAGAACAGACCTTCATGGCTCCCCCACGACCCAGGGTCTCTATACTTCAACAAGTAATGGTATTTCTTTCATCCAACACCACATGCCAGATATTTTCTTAGTTAAGAGACAATGAAATCACATATTTCATTTTACTCATGGATCATCACCAGGAAGGCCTTTTTTTTCAAGCGCCTGACATGGCTGAACCGAATGGCCGGTGGCTCGCGACTAAAGAGAGAGGGCAAACTCACGTAGGTGACTGCCAGACTCTTGAGTTAACAGGAAATAAATATTTCTGTGCTTAACTTGGCCAAAGAGCTCAACAGACCTGCCTCTGCTTAGTTTTTCAGTCCACATGGTTGAACACTGGTACCGGACCAGTATGGGACGAGCCAAAGAGCTCTCAAAAGCCTCCTGTGATGTGTCGGTTGTGACACCGCCATGCCCCTAAACTGTTTCCTCTCTTTCCCGGATGCCTGGGCTTTGAGCTCACAGGCCTCTCACTGAAGCAAGGAGTCATCATTTGGGACCGTCAGCAATAACCTTAACTAATGAGTGAGGAGTCGACAATCAACAGAGACTCAGCAGCACTCATAATTACGAGTGCCAGATCAGGGAATATGCCAACAGCTCAGTGCATTCAGCATTTTATTGCAATTGTTGGCAGGACTCAAGCTCGATATTCAATTAAGTACCAAAAAAGAAATGGGAGTGGGTTTTATCAAAGCTGACAACAAGAGACCTCTATGGGGAACTTTATGTGAGGTGCTTCCATAGACTGACATGACTGTGTTTGTAATTTCCTTACTGGTCGATCTGGGGGCTTTCTGGTGTCAAGTTATTTTAAGTAATAGCTCTCAGCTCTGTGTTTAGTGCAGCCAGGACACATTCCCAAAAACCTGGTACTACAGCCGATATGATCTTATTTATTCAAACTTGAAAACTGAAACTTCTAGGCCTCACACTGTCTCGCTGCCCGAATGGCCTGCTCTTTAGCTGGACCATGGACCATACATCAGAACTTTTTGGAATAGTGCACTAGGAAGTGAACCACGTGGAAAAAGCACTTGTCGTTATGTTTACTGTCATTCCAGGAGGCAGTTTTGATGGTTCGGCTCTTGCGGCAGCCCATAGTTTTGGGTAGTAAAACACTGGGGGCCTATCGATACTCTGTAGTCTCACAGCGTGGCTCATCCGTGCCAGCGGTGCAGGACAAATGTGCCAAAGTCTGCTGGGTTTGGCTCTTTTCTCACCCCCCTGGCTTCCAATGGCGATGTATCCAGCTGAGGTACAATAATTTGACACCTCTTAAGCAGCTGGATCCTTTAGCGTGACAACCACTGCTTTGTTTTATATTCCTGCGTATTTTGAACGCAATAAAAAATTACAGTCAGCAACATCCAAACTGTGTTTTTATCCAGTTTGGACTTTTGCCCCTCCCCACCCCCTTCAATCTCCTTTATCCCTCCCTTTCCTATGTGGGATTTAACGTACACTTTGTGGTAACCTTGCTAAGTTATCAATTTTTTCTATGTTCTCTCACACTGAATAAAGGCTTGTTTCTCTATGCCTGCTTGTTAAGACATCAAGGACAGCTCCCTCCATCTGGCATTAAGTATTCCTGGTGCCAGTGTCGGGTTAACTGACACTCCTGCACTTAAACTAATGGCAGCGAACAGTCATCTCCCATGAGGTGCTCACCTTGGAAAAAATCACCCAGTTCCCTCATCCCCAATCATAGTCGTGCTCTCACCACCCACCGAATGAAACCATGGGCATGAAAAGAGGGATTGTTTCACTGTTGAGGCATATATAAGGGCAAATGAAAACATGTAATACGCATGTCCTGTCTTGGATTCGCCTTCCTCCCGAGTTCAATGAGACGTTGAAAAGTGGGAAGAGTAGAAGAGCATGCAAACAGAAAAAGACGCACTCAGCAAATCATCATCTTCATGAGGAAGGAAAACGTGAGAACATTTCTTAAGCAAACAAATCCAAAATAGCAAAATAATAAACATTCAGATGCTTGAATGGATTCTTTTGAGAAAGGACATAAATCATATATTCTAATAAACAAGAATCACTGCTGAAGAAAAATCTTTCTAAATGTTCTGTTTTTTAAGGGAAGCTTGCAAAGTCATTATGTGGACATTTTTTCTTTCACTGGGAATTATAAACTACGTCTTGCACCTCATATAAAGTGCAGTTCTACTCTACTGCTTTCATCAGATGCTGTGTCGTTGGTCCTGTTGGATTGAGAGATTGTTTCCTGTGGAATTTTGTTTTTCTTTGCACATCTTGGTCTTGTATGTCACAAGATCAGAAGAAACTGCCAATTTCAATTTATTCCCAGGTAAAAGTAAATTTTCAGCAATGCCTCCACCTCTGTGGTGTTTTTCACCAACAGGTCTCATCACAGTCCTTCTATGCCACTGGGTAACTATATGACATAACAATGTCTCTCATTGAATTTCCCAGAGCTTCTTATCTTATTACATTTTAATTGGCTGTTCTTGGGACAAAGACAATTTCCATCCTAACACAAACATCGTGTGCAGGTGAGTCCAGGGCAAAGAGAAGCCCCTCTCAGACCACATGTGTGCAGCATCACCACCCGTCCTCCTCTGAACCCCCGTCTCAATGGAAACCTAAACAGCTTTTTAAGAATGAAGAGGTTTTTCAGTTTGTTGCTAAATATAGGCCAGCCCGGTGGGAGGTGGCAGGTTCCAGAGCCATTTTCAACATAGATGAGCCCCATGTCCTGCCCAGGGCCCGGCGGGTGGTGACTGCCGGTGGTCCGCCTTTCTCTTATGCACCGGCTCTTAAGTAAACACTGCAATCCTGCGGTCAGCTACAGCATGGCAAGGCAGCGAAAGGACTCACTGTGCAGTTGCACACAGCTATGGTGTGTTGCCTCCTCTGGCCCACTCAATCTTGGCCCCACCCCGTCACAGGGGCCTGGGTAGGGGTCGGGGGCCAGCGACAGACCTTGATGTGTGATCCCAGAAGCCTGCTGGGAACTCCTGGTGGGAACAGTGTTGGACTTCACCTCCCAGACCCCACTGACCAACCATTTTCCATCTGGAAAAAAAAGTCTAAATTAAGAACATTATCACGTTTACTGACATTATGCTAATTCACAAAAAAAAAATTCCTACATCATTGAAATCTGTCAGGATGGACAGTCATTAACATTAACGAACCATGATCCATTTGAGGCCCTAATCAATATCATTTGACTATCAGAGAACTTTTAAAGATGATGTACAAAAGTAACAGGAAATTTGAAAATACAATAGCAAATAATTAAAATAATAATCTAATTGTAAAAATTAAGGTATTAATGTTTTATCCATTTCGTTACTTGTTAAACTGTCGGTTTGAAGGGAAATAATATTAAGTATATTTTGAGACATTGGAAAAGTTATGAACAGAGATTGTGTAAATGGTTAATCGAGTATCTATCACATTCAAAAGTTTAGCGTGTTAAAGAATAACACCCAGGAATATCGTGTTCAACCAGGAAATAACTGAAATCTGAATGTTTTTATCAGAGGGCCAGGATAATATGCCATTAATCATCAGGATCATATCCAATAAAGTGCCAGATTAATCAACACAGAGGAAAACTGACAGCGCCAGTCCTTATCCACCGAGGAAAATAAGGGGCAACAGGTAGGCCCTTTATCCATTGAGCTCTGTTCTTGCATTGCTCCCCTATACATGTAGATCATAATTTGGGGAGTCTCAGTGGCTACCTGTAAGGACCACAGGGGTGGCGAATAGCAGGGCTGTGGCTTTCTGAGCTTCTTAGTGGTGCAAGCAGAAGGATTTACGGTAACTCTCAGACAAGCGTTCACAGCTTGGACTCTTGGCATGGATTCGATATTGTCCCTGGCTGAGCATCAAACCCACTGAACCTGAGGTCCAAAAGTACCTACACAAAACCCTGGGATGTTTGAATGATAAATCGCCGACATTTAGTGGCAGAACAAAAAAATATTGGCCTTGCTGGGGATATCAGTTTTAATTTTAATTCACATTGAGAGCACATGCTGGGTGGCTTGATTGACCAGAGATCAGCTTCTAGTTTAATTGACAAGCTCTTCCCTTTCGGGCGAGGATATGAGTTTTCCTGCAACTTCAGCACAGGTGCAACAGCAGAAAGCGACCCCGCGGTGTCAGAGGTGCAACAATTGCCGATGGTGGTGATATTGAATATCAACTCTGATTTGAAGTGCACCGACCAAGTTATCTTTAAGTTCATGTCCGGTCCCTCTGGGACACCTCATTTATTTCTCTGTGTAACTGGACCTTTTCTCAGTGCCCGCTCTAGCCCGCCATCTCCAGCACTTCTGGTTTTGATAAAAGAGAGACCAGCTCCATGAGAGTTCCTGAGCAGAGTTTGATGATAAAACCATATGGCAAAAAAAATCGCTCAAGAAGTTAATACATCTGACATGCAGAGAAGCATAATGGGTCAATTCAGTAATCCGTTCTGGTAAGAAGGATCAGTGCTGAGACTGAGTGTGTTTTCGAATTCACTGGTATCATTATCTTCTGCGTTACACTCGGTCAAAAGCATCATTTACAAGGTTAAAGCAGTATTTTATTAATGTGCTGACTGCTGATGATGCCAAGAGGTGCTTTACAAAGCCGCAGGACTGAATTTAAGGTCAAAGAGGATGCACCGAGCCAAACACACCAACCGCCACCCTGGAGAAAAAAGCCATGGTGCTAATATTAGAGGGAAGACTGATTACAGCGCTCCTATTAGGTTTTGGCGTCGATTATGGTCCAAAGTAGAAACGCCCTCGGCACTTCTCTTTGGTGTTTGTGCCCCCGGTCCTCGATGGCACACTACATGACACTATTAAGAGCCAGAGCAAACATGCCAAAGCAGACCACAGGGTTACTCACAGCCACTGCACATTCTTCAGAGGCTGAAATGTGACCCGATCCTATTTTTCAGCAGCTTGTCAGACTCAGTGTGGTGCAGGGAGGTAAACTGGGAGGGAAAACTGTTGTCACCTCTCTATAGCGCTTACATTTTCTGACTTACAAGATGGCAACCTCAGGTGTCAAAATGAGAGCAGAGGGGTGGGGTGGATGAGTGCTGGCAGTCATTAAGGATATGGAAAGTGAAGATATACTTACAACATCAGCAGCAGACAGTGAATGGAAAATGGACAGTTTATTGTTGAAGCTTTGCAAGTTGATGGACACACCGTTAAAGTAATAAATGTAGTAACCACATGCATTAAGATATATAATGCCATATGTGGGGCTGAAATTGAAGTGACAACATAATGATTTAGCTTGAATTCAGTGAAAATATCTGTAGCTGCTTGAGGAAACCAGCCATGCGTAAGATGTTCAAGACATTGCTTTTATGGATGATGTCTGCTCCCTGTCCAAAACCATTTTCTTATATGTCCTCCCTCTACATTACTGTTGCAGAAGTCCTTGTTGCACAGCATCATCATAGAGTTGGACTGGAAACATTGTCGGGTATTCAATATGTCTGAGCTTGTCGTCATTTGAAGTTCATTTTGAAAAATGCTTGTTATGACTGCTGCTAACCATATCCACCCACTCTGTTCCCAGTGAGCGGGGACAGCGAGGAGGAAGTCTTTCAGTCAGTCAGGTCATACTTCATCTCAGCAGGATATCAAGCTGCTGTAAAAGTCAAAGTCAAAGTAAAACTTTGGACACCTGAAACCCACTGGTGGCACAACGCGGTGGAATAAAGTTTTTAAGAAACATATAGAGACAGAAAAATTGCCAGTGAGACAGACTATGGTAAGTTAACAATCTAAAAATTATTAAACACATGAAAAAGAGGTGTCAATTCAGTCTGATGATCAGGCCTAAAATGTCCCCGAATGGTGGCTTTAAAAAAAGCTATTCAAACCCCATCACCACATGCCTGACCCGAGTGAAAAGGAGACGAATGGGCTGAAAGCAACATGCAGGTAGCAACTGTCTTATTTAACCCCAAATAATAGTAGAGAACAACAAGCACGATACACCACTCATATAAAAAAAAATTATACAGTGACTTTACACAAGCTGTCCATCCATGATCTTGAAAGTATTGAAGGAAGTGTATGAGTGTGACAATTTCATGCACTACTCAGTTGCAATAGGACCACCTTAAAACATATATGGCAACTTTTATATAAGACTATTCCATTCAAAGGTGAATTCATTTGCAATTAAACGCACTTACTTGGTCTGGTATGACCAGTCGCTTATTGTGGCTGACGTTATATATCTATACTATATATGCAACTAATCTGTCTTAACTTTAGACACATTTAACTATAATTGAGGCAATAACTTTGAACAACAGATTTTGGCTAAAGGGAGGCATCCATGTTTGTTTGGTTTTAAGGGACTTTAGTAATAATAAGCAAGATTACTAGTATTTTAAGGCAACTTTTGTATTCACTGAATGCAATATCTGCAAAATTGACATATGCTTTCTTCACTTTGCCTTCACAAATTATTGACTTCAGTGATTTTCTCCATTCCCCAGAATTACATTGCAAAGTATTCTGCTTTTGGTTTAATCTAAAAAGAAGGACAGGGAGCATATTTTTGTATTGTAGCTGTGGTGCATTATGGACTACTGTATACTGAAGTGATTACAAGTGGAGAACTGGTATCTCTTCTTCCTTTGTAGATTTACTAGAGTTACTTTTGATCGACACATTTTGTGCTATGTATTCAAACTTGTAGTCAATGCTCTGCTCGACCTGTTTTGGCCAAGTATGTGCAAGAATAAGGATCACAGTGTTTTCATTTTGAAAATGAAAGAACTGCTGATCAGTCTATACGTTGTTTCCAACATACATCACTAGCAGTTCTTGTAGCTGCAGGTTCCCACCCGTCACAAACGTACACACTCCTCCCTTTGAGCGCAGCCACAAAAGCAATTCACCTCCTCGTTGACCAAAACTCACTGTGAGAGTTTTAAAAAAAAGGCCTTAACTCTCCAAGAAACACAGCCAACTCCACCACCGAAATAGATTTCAATAAATTTTAATTTCCGCAGCCACTTTTCCCGGTATTGAGATCGTAATGAATTAGCAAACAAAAGCCCCAAAAGAATTCCCGCACATTTCTCTTTCCTCAATGAATTACTGTCGACCACACAAGGAAAACAAAAGATGGCACATTTATTTTTCTGTGGTGGGGCTGTTTCAACACAGCAATTTTTCACTGACATCACCTTCAAAGCTTCCTCAATCTAGGGTTCTGATAGTGCTTAGCTACAGGAACATTTAAGTACTGTGAAAGACATTGTCACATTCTAATTAGTCACTAGCTGAAAGAGCAAGTTTAGTTTATTTAGTGATAAATAAAAATACCATCTGTAAAGTATTTGTCTGAGGGATGCAAAGCCTGAGTGGCATGGTTAACTGTAAAACTGTATATCAGGTTAATTTGCACACAAAGAAGCATGTTGCTCATCATGCATTTATACTAATAATTCAATTATTAAAGTCAGTGGTGTAACCCACTCAGCTATATCACTATACCAGCTTATATAAAAGTCTATGAGAAAATTAGTCTATATTTCCTGAGTTTCAAGTCTTCTTCAAAACAGCTTCCTGTTGATTTGTAAATTATTGTCTCATTTAGAGTCAAATGATAAAGAATTGGGCGTGGATACTGTGTGATTGACAGTTAGTACCATCCAATGGGTGCAGGTCACAGGTGTAGGTGGACGTGTAGTGGACGATCTCTCAGTCAGGCCCACCCCCACTCCTCCAAATATGGTCACTTCTGGTCTCCGGAATCCAAGACAGAGTGGCTTCAAAACAGCAGTTCACAAACCAATGGGTGATGTAATGGTGGGTTGCCACTTGGTTGCCACTTGGTTGCCACTTGGCGCAAGTGCAGTCGCTTTTAAACAGATTAGGAGATGGCCCTGATTTGTTTGGCACTGTCATTGGTCAGCAAAAGTGAATTTGGACTAAATTCACTTGCCCATTGCTCTGTAGATCATGTGTTCAGATTATTAACAAGACAAAATACATTATAGAAAAACAAACAGCATAAAGAAAGTAATTCAGAATTAGGGCTTGAATGCTTCGAAGCTTCGGCCACAGCCATGGTAATCACCGCCCAAATCAGTATTCAAATGTTTCATGTTTTATTTTTAACATTGTTGTAAATGCATTACCAAAAAATTCCAAATACTCAATGAAATAATAGTCAGTAATCCGACATAATTCATTATGTATGTGCTAACCCTGACCCTAATGCTTACCACTTTACAACTATGACAGCAAGGATTAAAAAAAAAAAAGCCAACATAGCACTGGATTTGGAAGAATTGAAAATACCATCAGTAGTCATCTGCTCTGATTAAGAGGGGAAATATTAAGGGTTCTGTTGATACCAAGCCAAGGTCAGGTAGACCAACAAAAGATCTCACAACTGCTAGGAAAACCGGTCGGAATACTAAGAAAACACAAGCAACTTCTTTTGACCTCTCTGCATAAAAGCGGTGCGGCTGCTTTAAGATCCACAATAAGGAGGTACTTGAACCAAAAATGGGCTGTGCACTCGAGTTGCCAGAAAAAAGCCGTTACTGCGCCAAAACAGCCCATACAATTGCCAAACAGCACCTAGACAAGCCTCAGAACTTCTGGAGAGAGAGAAAAAAAATCATTTTGAGTGATGAATCCAAAACTGAACTTTATGGTCATAACCATAAACGCTATGTTTGGAGAGGGGTCAACGAGGTCTATGACGAAAAGTACACCATCCCTACTGTGAGGCATGCAGGGGGATCTCTGTTGTGTTGTGGGTGTGCGTGAGCTACAGCTGCACAGGGAATTGAGTCAACATTGACCGAAACCAAGTGGACTCTTCAGTGGCTACAGGTTCTTGAGTGTCTCCTGAATATCATTGAGACAGGGGGGATCTCAAATTTGCAGGCCGTGCAAGACAACCCCAAGAGTCTAAAGACCCCGGACACTTTTTGCCGAGAAGAAGGCACAGAAAATAAAGGTCCTCATCCACATCCATCACAAAAGACTCCAAGCTATTATTGATGCTAAAGGAGGCAATAAAACTAAGTGTTTGCAAACTTTTGAAAAGGGACCATCTCATAATTTTTCTTATTGCATGTGAAAAAAAAATGGTTTTGATCGTTACATTTTAATATGAATCCCAATGAAAATAAATATGTTTTGCCTGATCACGCATGTTTGCTTTAAAATATGGCAAACAAACTTACACAAACAAACACACACACGGGCAGAACTGTAATTTTCAGTTGGCTTACTAACCACTGCAGCTCTCTATGTATGCATGAAATAATGATGATAAGGATACGGGAGTATGAAGAAGAAGAAAACAGATGTGCGAGAAAAAAAACATGGCTGACTGCAGAAAATGCTTGGATGTTTGTTTGTGTATGCTTGTGTAACTGTGGGTTCACAGTATGTGTACGTGTGTGTGTGTGTGTGTGTGTGTGTGTGTAAGTGGGCTGTGTGTGGTCAGACTCACTGGGCTGATCTTGGCCCCTGGCTGTTGCTGGCGTTCAGCATGTCTGTAAAGAAACAGCTGGAGGCAAAGCCAACACCGGTCCCGCTCAGAAGCTCAGCCCTGCCAGCAGCGACAGAGTCCAGAACTTTCCATGGTCCTGCGTCGCCATGCCAACGGGTCTTGGCACGACACAGCTGTCCTGATCTGCACACCTGGCCCACCAAGAGTCCAGAATCACCTCTCCTGTCACTGTGTGATGAACAGGTCATTTACAACCCAAGTGTTTGTGTGTTTTTAAGAGTTATGGGCCCAGGTAAAGAAAACACCGTGGCAGTGGACCTCCTGTGTGTTTCCCCTAATCAAACAGAGCTGAGAACCTTAGCACTGTAGAATAGCAGGGTTTGAATTTGTTCAGACTTGCACTGTGGAAAACCCGCACAGAGGGATATTCAAAAAGAAACGGCATTATGGAAATGGAGCTTGATAGAGATTTGTTTTGTTTGTCTTTGATAGAGCCATCGAGTTTTGTGGTTTCAACTTGCTGCAGAAGAGCATGTACCAAACAGGAATGTAACTGCAATGTTCAAACTTTAGGCGGCCAAGGGGGACTTATTTGAAGTTCATTTCTCCAAATTATGTGACATATTTATGTTCTGTAATACTTTCCAAGTGACAAAAAAAAAAGGCCAGATTTCTCTGGATGGAGAGGTCACTCGCTGGAGAAATGTTGCTTTATCTGATTTCTCCATTCTTGTTTGTGGGAAAGAGCATAAATCAGTCTGTAGTGAGATAATGCCAGAAATTTTAGATCTACAGTAGAATGTCTACATTACATTAGTTTGGCAGACAACACATTGTCCACAGCAATGATCAGTGAGCTAAATAAAATATATATACACACACAAGAACTTTGCATTAAATGATGGAACCAAAGGCAGAAAACCTTTTGACTAAAGTACACTAACTACCAGGGAGGGTAAGATTCACCGATTTGCAACAGCGCAGTGGTATAATGCCATTGGTCATACATTTTGGGATGATGCATCGTTTACGAAATGTTACAAATAATTTTCAATTTAGATTGATTCCTCCTCTCTAAACTGTTTCTCAGGTGTGCTCTCTCATCTCCATCGCTGCCAGAGGCCAACTGTCCTCAAGTCTCTCGGCCAAGTCGACGTTGGAGGCACGCTTGGCGAGTCACAGATTATCATGGAGGAGGAAGAACAACAAGTCCCGTGCTTTGCTACGAATCAAATGTTTGGCGACAGGTTCAGGTTTTTCAATGGAGAAAGATAATTTGACAAAACGCATGCAGTGTGCAAAATATTTTGTGGTATAAAACAATAAATGGCACCAAAAGCAAGGTCCAGGCCTGGTTTTACTTTACTTTTTGTTGGTACTTTTTTTTTCCTCCTCAAAATAAAATATCTGGTTGTGAAAGGGCCTCATGCTTTTTCAGAAGTTAAAAAGAAAGATAGTTAAAAGATGCTTCCTGAGTTTCAGTACAGGAGAACAAAATAATGAAAGTAAAAATGGCCCAATTTTAGTTAATTCATGATTGGTTGTTTGCTTAAAAATAGCAAATTAAATCAAATCTAAACCATCTGCACCATATTGAATTGTCCAGCCTCATATTCTTTAGCGTCACATCCTATCGCATTGAATCACATCAAATTGCATCACAGTAGGTGTGAATCATACTGTATTACATTGCATTAGAAGTTGCTTAATGCGTCTTCAGTGTATTGCATTGGCGATGCTTCAAGATGTGCATCACATGGAGATGCACATCTCCACTAATTACAAATTACTCAATAACTCTTCAATATGAAATAGTATCAGACCATGTTGGTTGGTCTGCAGGAGTCATGCAGCTCTTAATGCGAAAGCACTGTGTTATGACACGTATGATGACAGAATAAAACCATGAAACTCTAATTTGAGCATCAGATTCATGACAACCAGCATATGCCGCCCCAACACCTGAGATATGACACGTTGTTTTTCTAGCATCAAGTGAAAAGTGACAATTTAATTATTATATTTCAGTTGTGAACTCTTGAGATTTTTCTGTTCAGCAACTTATCTTTTTCTATGGATGAGTAATTCTCTGGCGGCATCTTGACTCTGTTGATGCGTTCTCGGGTCAGTCGTGACAAGCCACTGTAATTCAATTACAGAAAAAAAGCATTTCAAAAGCGGATATTTAAGGAGGACAAATAACGGGTTATGCACATCATAAAAATGCACATTTCACATTGTGTATCTTGGCTGAACATGTTCAAAAAAGAAGCCAAACTTTATTGCCATGGAGAAAAAGTTGTAATTTTTAAAGTGGCGTGTGTGTGAGGGGGATTGTTTCTTGTTCTGTCTCTCAGGATATAGTACCCACCCATGATGTCCAAGTCTAAACTTACACACAAACACACTCACACATTAGGGGTGGAGTACGGAGAGAAAACATGATTTGCGTATGGGTGTCCGACATGCGAACATTTTGATTGATGGGCAGCTAAAGAACACAGGCCGATCCTTATTAGAGGCTGCAGGCTGCCAGCTCTGAGGGATGCGTGGGCATGTCCTCCTTGGTAAGTGATCAGGTGTTTGACTCTGTCTGGTAGGAAGGAAGTCCTTATTAATGTTGAGAAGGCCGAGGCTCAGCAACCTCAGGCATGCATGCCTGCCCACACACACACACACACACACACACACACACACACACACACACACACACACACACACACACACACACACACACACACACACACACACACACACACACACACACACACACACACACACACACACACACACACACACACACACACACACACACACACACACTCACTCACTCACTCACTCACTCTCTCTCTCTCTCGCTGTGGTTCGCTACAGTAGAGGAGGGCTGGTGAGCTTCTACACGAACAGACCTGATTGGGAACAGATACCTTCAGCTGTGGAGGTGTTAAAATAAATCTATCGACATCTTTTTACTGTTTTTACCTCCCCGTGTGATTTTCTCCACTGGCTTTCATTCAATCTAAATATTCATTACTGCAGGAATAAGTGATTTTCCTGGCCTCTTGGGGGCAGCAGTCAGAACAGGCTGCAAACACAACAGCTTGTTATGATTAACATGTTCGCCAATATTCAACTCTTACTCTATACGCAGACACAGAGCAACATTAACATAAATGTGAAGTTGGCCTCGGGCCTTCTGGTGAAATTACTGCAATTTTCAATTTTTTCTTTCAATGTGTCAGATTGACTCCTATTCTATAACACTATAGCTTAGTATAAACATTAGGGACAGGGGAAAACAGCTAGCCTGGCTCTGGTCCGAAGGTCACAAAATCAAACCCACCAGCACTAAAATTGTATTTATTGTTTGTCTAATCCATACAAAAAAGGGAAAATAAAACAAACATGGTTATAGTTATGTGCTGAACTAGCATGTCCTTTACAAATAGGAGGTGTTAATTATTGAGTTTTAGAGTTGTTGTCTACTACAAAGACATGACAGTGATGTTTATTCTTCTCATCGCTCTCTCGGCAAGAAATACATTTGTCAAGCTATTCTTTGAAGGCTTTTATTTTTCTGCTAGTAAATCCTCTAGGCTACTATGTTCACCAGCTATGGCCGCTAACTCTGTGTATCTGTTGTTTGGTGCTTGGCATGTAGAGTATGCTGGAGTTTGTGGAGCTCTTTGCTCATAACAGCTGCAAATTGCAGGGCTTAAAACCAAAACAATCAGCTGCAGGGGCCTAAAATGCTCCGCAGAGCTGAGGAGGACTGCAGAGTCGGGTGATGGCTCCATGAGCCTCTCTACCCTGCAGTCATGTGATCCACTGCTAATATGAAATATTGATAAGCGCTCCTTCTTTAAAATGAACAAAACATTATTTTTGGGGCTGGTGCAGGGAATCCCCCTTCCCCTTCATAGATGTGGACAGAAATGCCAGTGACCTGTGAAATGAACACATCACAGCTACACAGCCACTTCACTCTCACCATTAACACTGAACTTTAAAAGGTCTACAACAGCTCTTTTCCCCTGTAATCCATCTGCACCACCAAGCTCAACTCTCCTGTGTAATATAAACATTTTCAGCATGCCTCACTATTTCCAAAGCCACGCACACAGGCCGTACCCCATCTGAGAGAAAGGGAATCTAGGTCTGAATCAGTGCCGCTTTATTTACAACTCTTACAAAACAAACCTTTAAAAGCCGGCTCCCCCTTTGCTCATGCAGTGAAGACGCAATGAAAGCCTGGCCTTATGTTACAGGACTGTGAGAGCGTGGGCAGCACAAAACAAACAGCTCAGCCTTCCTTCCTTTGCTTTACAAGGGGATGCAGATTGGACAAATATGTTGGCTGTTGTGAGCAAATTCGCCTCATGGATTTAGACTGTTGGAAAACCACAGTCGGACAGAAAACAAGCCGCCTAGCCAAGAGCCCATGTTTGAATTACACTTAGCCTCGATTCATCTCCTGCCCAGAATATGTAATCGAATGTCTAATGGACTCACTGTTCATTAGTGAATTAACACTTTTGAACATTTACATCATCAAGGCCTGGCATATGTTTTCAATTCATGAAAGAAAAAGTTATTCTAGAGTTTTTTTCTCAGAGGGAGGGGACATTTTCTCTGTACCACAACAATTTTAAAACTGACTTACAATGGTGAACACTACTGACAACTTTAAAGGGCCAGTCTATTACTGGTGAAAATGTATCGTTCCACACTAATCACAATGCTATTGCATGTTGTCAGCTAAATGGACAGAACGTGATGCGTGACCTTTATGTTACTGTACTTACCTTGGGTCTGCCTCAGACTACCTCAAATCGAATTGTGTCATTGTTCAACAATATTGTATTTTTTAGACCTTTCATTCACAAATGAGACTAGTATATTTGCTATGGCATCTTTTGAATTGCATTTTTTTTCAGATGTGGTGATTTCAGTCATCATGAAGAAAATGCTTGTAAATTGAAAATAACCTGAGAACATTTGCACCATGAATTATAGTGCAGTAATACTGGACACAGTTCTTATTTGTACCTAGAAAAGTGATTGATTTCTATTCTACATCTCAAAAAAAGTTACAGACTGTATCCGTAAACAGTGTCCTCTCTCATGTGGGCATTTTTTAGTGCTGCTCTCATTTATTGTGTCTCAGAGAACTAAATATTTTAGATGACCAAGCTCATGTCATTTTAAACGTCTGTCTGTCTGTCTGTGTTTGGCGGAAATCCTCAGTCAGTAACAAAACATGTGGCCATCAGTAAAAGGACATGATGTCACTGTTCACCACATTTGACAATTTTAGATTTACAAACCAACTTTTGGTTTATAAAAGCCTTTTTCAATAAAATAACAAATATAATCTTCAAATATTGCAGATTTAACAGTTTCTTTTATGAAGACAGTTTGACTAAACGAGACCACATGCCGAACCCTATCAATTAATAAGAACCTATCAAACATGACATATCCCTTCATTATTTAGCACCAGCGAAGTCTGACAATGAGGAGACTCCCTCTGAAATTTGCTTTGCAAAAGCCACAAAATCTAATTTTTACATCCAACTAGCCACTGAACTGACCCAGTTTCAGTTCTCATTTCATCCAATGGATTTTGCTGTATGATAATTTCTCCAATGGGCGGCACAACAAACTTTTCTAAAGCATCTTAAATCTGGCTCTCATGTTCATTCTCCTTTTTTTTTCAGCAGTCAAAGCCCCCGTAAAGATTCAGTTTACTGTTACAAAGAAAAGAAACCAATCATCAAATTTGATCCAACAAATATTCAGAATTTTGGCCTGAAAAATTACTTTAATAGCAATAAACTATTCTATTCATTCACTAACTGTTTCAACTCCAATCTTCAATGAGGAAACCAAAACATATCATTAATAAATCCAATTTCATTTTTGACTTACAGTCTATCATTTAAATTATTCTAATTAATGTTACGCTTAAGACCACCACAAATTTGAGCCTTTCTATTCTCTGGCTGGCCTTGATATCCTTTCATGGTCACAGTGCTTTAAAAAAGTATTCAGTGTTCTCCAGTTTTCTGGGAGAAGCAGAAAATTGAGAGGTGAAAACTGAGGCCGGCGAGCGCCGTGCCAGTCACTGTGCCCTGGTGAGCACGAAGCGGGTGGCCTCGCTCGGCGCAGGATAAAGCTGTCCAGAGGCTGCCTCGGCATCCATGTCTGTCTGCCAAGCACTGCCATGTCCCAGAGCAGCACTGGGAGAACAAGTCCACTCAACAAGGCCTGTGCATTGAGCGCAATCCATTTAAAATAACCTATGGATAAATAAATACAGGACCCAAGTTCACTGTACAGTAATTGGTCAGGAAACCAACAGAGACAAGCTCATTTACAGTAAATGGATCAGCTTTGAGTCGGTGAAGTGCACTTGGCTCACACCGTGCATTATAACGATTTGGAAATTTCAAATGAAGCCTTTTTTTTTAGTGTTTGAATATTCACTGAAATGTCTTTGCACTGGGAAAACAACAACTGACAAGCATCTATATAGGAACAAAACAACGAGTGATTATGATGAAGAAGCAAATTAAGGGAAGTCTGAAAGATTCTGGTATTGTTTTTGTTACTGTGTAAAATTAAAAAAACAACTTTTCTTTCTTTTTTCTTTCACACACACACACACACACACACACACACACACACACACACACACACACACACACACACACACACACACACACACACACACACACACACACACACACACACACACACACACACACACACACACACACACACACACACACACACACGGTGGTTAGCCTGGCCAACCTTGTTGACCCTCTGGCTTAGCTGTGGTTGCACGCTGGACGCAAAGCACTCATTAACGATTTCAGCCTGCTCTTCACTTGTACAAACAAACAGACTCAGCCCGTCATTACCGTAACACCATGTGTGTGTGGTCTGCTCAATCAGACCTTTATTGATTCTTCAATTTTTTCGCTCAGGCTGAGGCAATGCAAAAAACGGAACGATTTGTCAAGGGAGCACGCAGACTTGTGGCATGTTTCAAAACGCTTAACACACTGGCGGACACATTTTTCATCAGCCTCAAATGCTGCACAGTAGTTGTTGCAGCGGGCAGGAGCCTGTTCCACAGGCAACGCCACGGCATCACCACAAGCCACAAAACATAAAACACCACAGTTGGGTTTTATGTCGCATATAAAATGCACATCATTACAAAGAGCGCTTACCCCACCAGCTCCACTTTTTGCCCTCAGACAGAGCTATCTTTACATGACGAGTAGTGCAGAGTCTCACTGTGAGCTCTGCTGTGTGTGTTGCTTGGCAGCCAGGCAGAAGTTTATGGTAATGTTTTGGGTGATAGGTCAGGGGCAGGAGGGTGGCAGCTATCGTGGTGGCTGTGTGGGGTTTCAGGCCACGTCCAGCTGGCTGGAGTGCTGCCTCTTGAGGTCAGGAGAATGAGAGGGGGGCATCAGACATGGGGCATTTTGTGGTTTGGGTTTGGGGGTGCAAGTAAGGAGCGAGGAGCCCCCTCCCCTTTTCACAGGGCCTAGAGCACAGAGCCACAGCAGAGAGGCCGGCCACAGTCGGGCACCGCACCATTAACATCTGCCCATAGAGAAATGCTAATGTGGGGGCTGCCCCTGGTCAAAGAATCACACTTTGGACTTGTTTTTTTGCTTTTTCAATCACATCGCAGGCATTAAACGCACATGTTTAATATAAGATGGGAAGCATTTGAGGTTTTCACCAGGAACGAGCTCTAACACTGAATAGACAAGTGTAAAAAAACACAAACACAATTTCAGATGAGTAGAGCTGTGCCAGGCGGGAATCATTTCATCTTAGAAATACATTTTACAGGCAAAAATCTCCAGTGGCAGATATTTCCTGTCTGAAAAATAATGATTTAATGTACCTGAGCTCCAGACTGAGTCTGGACAACATGCTTTTGTCCTGCTCGGACCTCCCCCGACTCACTGTCTCCAGTAGCTTGACATTTATGGTTAACATAAAAAAGGAAATCTAGTTGTAAATAAGAAAATCAGCCCCAAAGCACAACCTGAGGAGGATTATCATATATCAAGCAGCAGAAACAGAAACAGACAAATCTTGCAGCTACCTTCAAATCAAATAAATGCGTGACGAAGGAGGCCATGTTTGGCTAACCCTGAGCAGGAATTAGGTAATGTTCAGGATGTACGCCTCTTAAAGTGCAAATCAATGACCCTTCTCTGACATCCTGACTAAACTTCCCATTGTGCATTTTGGCTCCAGACCTAAAAGTCTGCATTAACTGTTGGAAACATCGACTTAAAACCCGTAAATTTTACATGTATGTAATAAAGCATAAGGATTGTGGCAATGTAAAACATTATTGTTTTAACAGTGAGAAATGTTTTCCATCAATAAATAATCGTGACATCCACAGTAACAGTGGGATCCGGGTATCGCATTGGTGGACCATGACCAAATTAGCAACATTTTTGCCGGTGCCCTCATAAATAATTAGGAATTTCTATTTAACACAGCATGCTCATCTTTTAGGTTGATCTGGTGAACTGGTGACTCATGTTTGTCTTGATGAATGCATAGGAATGAATTAATTTAAAGGCAGAGTTAGCCAGTCAAAGTGCCTCTGAAGGATTGATTTATTTTTCTGTTGAGTTCAAATATCAACAGACTTCTCCAGCAATTATACAGAATCACTGACCCCTATACCTCTTTTTGCTCTGTGTTCTCTAACTCTGGTCTCTTCCAACTCCTGAGTGAAATATCTGTTTCTTTAGCTAATAAATGCTCAATTACGTGCACTACCTGTTTTCTGATTTTCTGTCTTCTGTGGCTACGACTTTATGAGAGTGAGCCGAGACGATAAGGTAACAGACCAGACATCTGCACATTAACTGAAATGAGGAGGGCTGCACATTCAAGGGATAGTTCTGTAGGTTCACAACAATCGGTGACTCATTTCACTTGGTCTTTTGATACACTGATATCATAGAAATGTTGATTACTGCTACTTTCAATGGAATAAAAGTACTAAAACTGGTTTCATATATGTTTATATAATTCTGGATGCTACAACATTTTGGATTTGGCCCCATCTGGAGCAATCTGCAAAGTGATCAGTAAATATTTTGAAATAAAACTATGCAAAGTTGGAAAATGTAACCATGGTCACTATACGAATGTAGAATATGTAATCATGACTCTCTTTAACAAACGTTTGAAGTAGATTATAGAAATGAACAGAAAATATGTTATTTAGCCCAAAATCTTGACTCGAAACCCATGTAGTAGTTTGTTCAGTTGTCATAGAGATCAGATGCAATATCTCTGTTGCCATTAATATGTCATCAAATTGACAGAATTTAACAGTGGTCATGTCTAGCTCGGAGCTCAGAGTTTGCCATCACTATTTAAATAGTCAGCTGGAGTTCGCAGTAATTAAAATGCAGTTCTCAGTAAAAAGGTTATGTTTACTGTATATTAGTGCATGATTCTGCTGTCCCAGGGTAAATTTGACAAAGAGCTCTCTATCCTTTAAACAGGTCACTGCCGAGAGCCCAGGTTTAATACAGCAAAACCAGCTCTTGAAAAAAAGTGACGTGATTTAGGCACCAATAAACCACCAATTGAAAAGAAAACAGAGTGCATTAATTTTGAATTTTGACCGCCTCAACTGTGCCGAGCTGTTGAAAATAGCTGACCAGGAAGAAGGTAAGGAGGAATAAAGCACATTCCTGGGATGACAGTTATGATTGGTAGGTGTGTATGATTAGCAGGAAACCCTTCCAACTGCCCACAACATGACATTATAAAGTAGGCCTCACATGAACTAATTCAAATGACCCGTACAATAACTCACCGTTAAAAAACCATTAAGAGGGGAAAGTAAATCTGCAAAACTCATTTTTCAAGTGAGGTTTTCCAGGATAACAAACCTTAAGTTCTCTTTTGAACAAATGGCCGACCGATCAAAGCCCTGACTGCATCATAAAGAGACCATTATCAAGAACACTTTAAAACCTTTGATTCTGTTCTTTACAGCACAATGTACGGCTATATGTGATATTTGAACGTCATGTTCAACAGAAACTGCACTGAATGTTTAAAACATGTACGGGATGTTATTAGAGCACATGTCTTCACTTTCCACTTTTCTGCGATGTTCAAATTTCACTTGAACCTGAAACAGTGTTGAGAGTTAAATGGGAGTGGTGCCTTGACATAGTAATAAAATAATAATGGGGGATACTTACAGCGTCAGAGTGTGACTTTAGTGGGAATTAACACCGACTTACTGGCACAGACAGGATTGTAATGTACTTGCCAAGTGCGCAGTGCCTCTGAATGTAACTCCACAACAAAAGCAGGAACTGTTGCCGTGACTGGAGAGGGTTTATGACATAATTGGGTGGGCCAATATAGGGAATGGGTATAACACATAACCAAAAATAGATGCTGAACGTGGAATGAGGGTGTTTCTCTGGATGCAGAGTGTGTATGCGCTGGCTGCTTACAGTAGAACAGGAGGGTACAAATTCTTTGAAACTGGGGTGATTGGGTGGGTGTGTGTACTGTACGTGTGAAAGTGGAGAGGGAGCAGTGTGAGAAGGATGAAAAACGCACAGGAATACTGTTCTGTGTTGTTGAGAGTGCAATTTAGCATGAATCAAAAGCAGCTTTCCTGGCTCCTGTTCCATGTGCTGCCGTCTGCCAGGAAATGGGATTTTTTTTCTTCTTTTCAAATATATTTTTTTGCAGGTAAAGTCTTTACAGAATGGAATCAAATGAGGTATTTTTTTCCCAAACGAATGTTAAAGTGTTGGAAGTTAGGGGCAGACTCGTTGGAAATAGAAGAAAGAAAGCTGACTTTTTGAGACAGCAGGGGGGTCTGCCATATATTTGTCCCAGCCCCAAATCCCTTATGGACCCCCTCTTGCTGACTCCTTGTAAAATACTGAGCGCTCTCCTAAGTAATTTACCACCAACTGCTCTACAGTCTGGCCTGGAGTGATTCTACTAATCATCACCGCTCACAGAAATAATTTATGAGTTTTATTCATGAGTAGAAATGCAAGTTATTCCATCCAGTAAAACAGTACATGTAGGTACAGTAACCACAGAAATAACTCAGGACTTTGAATGGGCTGCATTCATCTTAATCAGCACACACGTTAACAATGAATCCCTAAATAGACAACGTTTTCACAATGTTTTCATCATGTATCCACAATGCAGTGGAAACATTTATCTATCCCATTGTTTACCCAAGATTTTAGTCATTGTCAAATCAATATAAAGATGAAAACAGATTACACTGAATTAAAGAGTGAACAAGTAATGTTACTGTTTGAATTGATATGTCATTTTTACTTTCATAGATGTTTAATTTCATTACAAAGTTTTTCATTTCTTCTGTTCTCCTTGTACTTACATTATTACATTTTTAATTCGTTGTGTTATGCACCAAAACACCAAAGCCAATTCCTTGAATGTGAGAACCTACTTGGCAGTTAACATGAGTTTGATCCTGATTCTAGAAAAGACTGCAGGTAAATAGAAGGAATGCCTCTGAGTTGTGCCATGTAACACCGAGTGTTCAATAGCTGATCAAAGCAAAATCTAAATGACTACTACAAATAAAAGTGACAGGTTCAAAATTAAAAAAATAACCTTCAACTGACGGATTCCCAGAAAACCTGACGACACATACATTAATATCCATTTTCATATTAATTGTTATTTTTCACTCAAGTCCAATTAGGATTCAGGCAGAGATCACTTTGAACAAACTCATTCGTCTCACTTTGCTGAAGAAAGACTTGGCCCGCCGTGTGACTCAAAATCCCAGAGTTTCTCAGGTGGAACAACATGCAGAGGTTAGGGTCTCAACTTGAAAGTAAATGGTTAAGGTCAAACGTTGGAGCCAATCCCAGCTAACATTGGTCCACCCTGGACAGGTCGCCAGCCTATCGCAGGGCCACATACAGAGACAAACATCCATTCACTCTCACATTCACACCTACGGTCAATTTAGAGTCTCCAATTAACTTAACCCCATTCTGCATGTCTTTGGACTGTGGGAGGAAGCCAGAGAACCCACGCATACAGGGGGAGAACATGCAAACTCCACACAGAAAGGCCCTGGTTGGTTTGAACCGGGATTTGAACCCAGAACCTTCTTGCTGTAAGGCTAAGTGCTAAGTGCTAACCACTACACCACCGTGCAGCCCCATCATCAGTTCAACATTTTTATTTTGTCCGGATGTAATTTTTGTTCTGTCTTAACTACAATTGTTAGAACACGTGAGCTATGATTGTGCACGTGTTCAACATTGTACTGAATCCACATCATCATGTCAGCGTTATCATTGTGAGCATATTTGCATGCTGACAATTTCCTCAATGCATTGCTGCGCCTCTTATAGTCCTGTTAGCTATGAACAAGTGTATTCACCTGAAAAGTGACCAATCAGATTAGCAATCATGTCACAGGGTCTTCACCGCTCAGTTTCTTGTCTCACATGTGCAACTGCAGCTATACAGCTACAGCCAGTGTTCAGATTGTGCGCTACTGTAGAAACATGGCGCAGCAACATCGCCCGCTCTGTGGAAGAGAACCCTCCCCATATGAAGGGCTCATTCTAAACTAAGACAAACACAACAATTCTTACTTTCAAGTGATTATACTCTCATGAAAACATAACTATGAATATTATATTTCATTCCTGCCAATAAATCCCCCCCCCCCTAAATCCTACACACTGGCCCTTTAACTATTGGGCTCAGTGCCTGAACACACACAGTGAACCTGAGCTTGTCTATACGGCTGCCTCAATGCAAAGCTCTCCACTTTCCTTATTAGCCGAATATCAGAGATACCTCAGAGCCCACTGTAACCATTCGGTGGTGAGCTGGTTTGCTGAGGCAGAGTGGAGGTGAATTGAAAGGTCTGCAGTGAGAGGCTGTGGCTTAGGTTTCTCTGAGGTTATGGTCATTTTCCCCTGGGAAAGTGGTCAGGTCTGGCTGTTTACTTTGGAGTAACCCTGCCCCTCCCCTCCTACTGTACACTCTCCGCTTGGTAACCAATGATTACCTCCATTGGTGCACACCTGTCATTTCTGACCTCCTTTCAGTTGAGTTATTCACAGATGTCATTTAGAAACTTCTTAGAAATTTTAAATTGATCAAAAATTAAAATTTTTTCAAGGCTCGTGGTAAATATGCTCTTTGTTACTTGTTGGTTTGGATGCTGCATGGGCGCCACCTTCTTGTCACAGCAGGTGTATGTGAAGGGCTGGGGGACGGAGGGAGGGAGGGAGGCGAGGGGTTGGGAGTTTGGGGAGGGTGTTAGGACTGGACTTAATGGGTAAAGGCTAAGGTAGTGCCTGCATCTTCATCCAAAGAGGAGTTTGGCTTTCTCTCTGTGCCTCTCAGACACACTCACTCACACAGCGCTGGACTGAAAACCCCTCACAGCTCTGCTCGCAGCTCCGGCCACCAGAGAAGATGCTTCCACATTGCTCTCCGTGAGATCACTGCAGGACAGAGAGGAGCTGCAGCTCTGCAGCTCATGGGCTGCTGCTGCTGCTGCTGCTGCTGCTCCGTCTATCTTTATCTCTCTTTTAATTGGGACGCTGGGGAGAAATAAATAGCTCAACACACACTGTTGGGAGGCAAATGAATGGAGCACACTGACAGGGGATTTCCCCAGGCTGCCTTCACACCAATGGATCTGGGAGTTTTGAAATGTCCAAATTGCCTTTGGCAGAATCATTTTCCTTGAATGATTTGTAAATTGATTTTTGCTACAAGATCACCTCCAAAGAGCCCGCAGACCGACCTTTTGGTGGATTTTAACTTTACAAATTCACGTCATGTAAGTCCAAGTTTCCTCTTCACTTTTACAAACTCTTTATGCCACCGGAGAGATCTCTGTACTGCGGACACTTTTTAAGGGACTATTAAATGACATGTCAATTTAGTATTAATTCATACAACAATGTTTTGCTTTTTTATTTTTTTGCTTTATTAAGTGGAGTGACGTAAGTAATGTTCCTTGTGTTCTTCAGATCTTTGGCCTAAGGATGTGTTCTGTAGTCTTGCTTCATCAGTGGAGTCTGGCTGTGTTCTTGCTGTGCTCCCCAGCGACTCTTGATGGGAGACCAGTTGATGCACTTAGTAGCAGAACGTGAGTTATTTTTGACATTCATTTTAAATAGCATAGTCAAATAATTGAGTAATATGCAATACCGGACTTTAAAAATGAAGAAATTGATTAGGAATTATACGTGGTGGAGCAAAAATATTCCTGTTTCCTGATTTAGAAAACCAAACCATAGTTTACATGAATAGATCAAGAAACATACAGGAGCATTTTTGCTGTTTCAGCTCTGGCATATTTTGGGTCTTGCGCTCAGACTCGTGATGGCCCTCAGACACTTGTTAATGCTGCCACCTACTGTTTTGAGTTTTCACTGAGCCTGACCTTGAATTTCAGCTGCCAATACTTCTGAAACTGCAGCACACATAAATGCAACTCCACAGTATCATATGAAATTAAAAGTGACAAAATCAAAAAGGTTATTATAAGGCTTTTTTTTGTGCTTACTCAGAAATTAGAAATGAAAAATCATTGGAAGAAAAACTGAAATGAAAACAGATCCATACGTTTTAACTGCTCTCATCATTTGTGATGCTGTTTGATGATTCTTGTATCTAATCTCAAAAGAAGCTTTAATCATCTCATTTTTCTCCCTGTTTTCAGGAGGAGATCTGTGAGCCACGCCCAGCTGATGCATGACAAGGGACGCTCCTTGCAGGAGTTCAAGCGTCGCACATGGCTGCAGGAGCTGCTGGAGGAGGTGCACACGGCAGATGAGCAAGCGCCACCTGTGCAGAGTCGAACCCCGAGCCAAACCTTCAGTGGGAACTCTCTACACCAGAAGCCCCCAGGGGCCTCCAAAAACCTCCCGGACCGATTCAGGCTGGACAAGGAGGGCCCTAACTTGCCCCAGGAGACCAACAAGGACCAGGCTTATAAGGACCAGCCTCTAAAAGTGGCCATGAAGAGGAAAAAGAAGGTGAGGCTAGGCCGGCGTCGAGAGAATGACAAGAGGCGGAGGCGGGCACGGTCTGTCACGATCACAACAAAGGAGCCATGGAGGACGCAGTACCCTGGTTGAGAGACTCCCACAAGCCTTTATATGGTCCTGCACTGACACAGTTCCAGCTGGACTGAAGTCTGACAGACTTGAACCACAGCTGACTCAGTCACAGCCACACGAAGGACCCCGGGGGCTGTGCTTGTATGATAATAGTTTGCAATGTGTTCGGTTTTAAAGCAATCTCATCCGTCCCGGAGTTTCACCATAACATCTTCATAAGTCCATATTTATTTGGAAAATCTTAATGCCTCTTTGAACCAGATTAAATTCAAAACAAAGCACACAGTATGCTATCATCTCTAGACAGTGTATACAGGTAGAGCGTAGAAGGACGTATTTATTGCCTGAATTTAATGTAACTTCACAAGAATTTGGATGCTGAGTGGTTTGCTTTTGTTTGGCTCTACATGTGTTGACGATCATGGACTTACAGTTACAAACTGTTCATCGAATACATCCGTTTGAACTGTTCCATAATTTATTTCACTTTGAAAGTGCGTATTTATTTTGTGAATGTATCATGGTGCTGCTGACTAAATTCCATAATGCACTTTAGTTATATCTTGTAAATGTTCTTTTGTGGTTGAGTTTTGATTTGATGTGTCTTTTTGATGGTCCTGCTTCCCCCTCCCATCTTAGATCCCTCATGGACTTGTAACTTATTGGAGGCTTCATCAAACCCACTCTCATCATTTTACGGTATAGTTTTATTTTTATAGCACAAGCCCGGGTCAGGGCCTGTCAGAGTCATTTGATGTTCTTCACTTGCACTGAGAACATACTGTACATGTTTCCAGTTAATCAAACATTAAACATGTAGCCATTAGAAATATTTTTGATTCATGGTGTCTTTGTTCACCTGTCATATCTGCCTAAATTGTGCCTTTCAGACCAAAGCAAGGCATATATGGACTTTTGGGGCAGATACAGAGTACGATATTAGGGGGTAAAAAAATATGATACGATATGTCTGCTGACATATATATATGTATACACATATAATATATATATATATATATATATATATACACATATAATATATATATATATATATATATACATATACATTTTTTTTTAATACACAAAGAAATGTAACTGAGGCTTGATATTTTACAGTTTAACCATAAATATTTTTCCCAATTACTTATAGTAAAAAAGAATACGAACAAATACATAGACCTTGAATTAAGAAGATAAACATAAATGCACATCTTTTTATTTTGATTCTGTAAAGTAAAAGTTTTCATGTCGCCTCATATTACCAGACATAAACGCTGATACTGATAATTCTGTGAAAGGCTCATATCGGCCGATTTTAACATAAATTGACTCATTAATTTAATAAATTATTGTAATGCAATTGATCATTAATGACAAGTCCAAGGTTTGTTTGTGTGTTTGCATGAGAACACACATGTATATTTTGCACACATGGTGGTCTCAGGTGTAAATGAACCTCCCAGCAGCTCCTTCAGCCGAAACAGTAGCTTGGTAAAACATTGAAAAGCTAGTTCTCTGTTAGTTCTTAATATGCATTCAATTATGTACTAAAGCACTATATGATTATCGACTATTTTTTAAAATCTGAAGTTGATATGGAGGGGACTGAGACTGAAAGTGTGGATCATTTCTCCATAATCTGCTGGTTCATTTCTCAATTAGTCTATTTATTTGATTTGTCTTTAAAATGTGAAAAATTGGGCCCAGGAGTACATGTCACAAAAAGAGGCCAAGTCTTTCAGCTAGAAACAGCAAATGTTTGGGATCCTACTAGAGATTTTTTTTTACAAAGATAAAATTCACAATCAGAAACAGAAACACCAACCATCCATTATCTATACAGCTTTATCCCTTAAGGGTTGCGGGGGCCTGAGGCCAATCGCAGCTGACATTGGGAGAGAGGCGGGGTTCACCGTGGACAGGTCGCCATCTCATCACAGGGCCACATACAGAGACAAACAACCATTCACTCTCACATTCACACCTATGTGACTCCAAGTATCTGTCGCAGCATTGGTGTCCTTATCATGACCTTTAACCTTGCATTAGAGAAAGAGGTTTTCTGCTGAGAAAAAAATAAATAAGAAGTGTATTGTTTCGATCAAAACAGGGTTTTTAAATTCACCATAGAGGGACACACACAAGGTTGACACCTTGTTGACACAAGGTGGTCAAAAAAGATGTTGTTGACTCTGCGACACAAACACACCGAAGCTGTTAATGTCCTACTTGAGAACATTTCGCATTTTTAACAGCCGTTGACTGGATGGCACACAAACTGGTAATGGAGGGGATAGCAGATGCATCAGCGTCAGCTATATCCTGTGCTAAGAGCAGCAGCAGTGTACACCGTAGGCCATTAGCTGACATCCTCATAAATGCTGTGGAAAGCCTGATAAAGCTGCCATCAGGAGCCTGCGGCTCACACCGAAGAAATCAATCAAACGATGGAGAGAGACATTAATATCTTCAGTGAAGGGGAGGAACACAGAACGTAATCAATGGACGGGACTTTTTTTTTTTTTTTCCCCTTGGAGAGTGAACGACTTTTATTTACATTTACTCATTTGGCAGATGCTGTTATCCAAAGTGACTTACAACTGAGAGACAACACTCTAAGAGATGGTGAAGTGAGAACTTAGCGCTCAGTCTGGTCAATAAGACAATGTGCAGGTGGGGATGGGGTGAGTCATGTTAGGGTTGCAGAGGTGAAGGGAGAGGAGGTTCCTGTAGCAAGAGAGGGACGCCCTTGTTCTAATGGCATCTGATTGTTCCTTCCACCATCAGCGAATCACACACAAGAACAGTGTGGACTGTGATTGCCTTGTGGCAATGGCAGAACATGTTTCTAGGAGGAACGCAGGAGCCTGTATGATTGAGTTCAAGTAGATGGGCGCAGACCCAGAAGTCTCTTTGTAGGCGTCGGTGACTTGAATTTGATTTGGGTGGCTATGGAGCACAGTTAAATGTGACGTGCCCACCACACGCCGCCACGTCCTGGACCGTCTGTGAGGCCTGCCGGGGAAGGCTTTGCATTAGTTGAGGTGAGCAATGATTAGGAGTGTTGATTTTTAAACATAATTGATTTGGTGTGAAAGAAATTGCCACAAATATGGGGAGGGAAACGATGACTCAGAAACCATATCCTCTAACAACAATAAAGCTCATCCCTGTTTTCTCAGCAGCCCGGTCAGAGGAACGTTTCTCTTTAAACCTAGTCAACCGGAATCAATTTGATGTTTGCCTTCCTTCCCTCCACGTTCAGTAATCACACTTTGTAATGAGCCGTGAGAGGCTGCCACCTCTCCCTTCTTCAGTCCAGTGTCACAGGATGGACACGGGTGAAAAGAGAAGTCTTCAGGTTATGCGATGAAGAGGGTTCACTCACAAACATGAGCTCGATGACGCTGCTGCGAGGAAAGACTGTGGTGAGTTTGTCAAAATGACAAAAATCTGGTTCCATTTCTAAAACGTTATTGATTTTTTTCTCATGATAAAACAATATAGCTGAAAGCGAGTATTTTAGGGATCACTAGGAAACATGATACTGTTCAGTGTTGCTTACTTTGTAAAAAAGCTAAAACAAAGACATAATTAGACATTATGTAATTTGAAAAGCTGCAACCAGCCAAAGTTAGAAATGTTTGGAAAAATGACCATAACGTACAACCAACTCAAACTATGCTATGTTCCTTTCTCGACTAATCCAAAACATATATGACTTTTTAAGGTGATGCGAAGTCAGTGATAACATGGCTATTCCCAATACCTATGGACTGATCTTTGCCTGCACCTGTGGAGTGATCCTGGGCATCGGGCTCTGTGCCAACCTGCTGGTCTTCTCCCTGTTTGCCAAGTACAACACTCTTCGTAAGAACCGCCTCGACATCCTCTTACTCAGCATGACGCTGGCCGACTTCCTCACCCTCCTGCTCATCCCCTTCACCCTGCACTCTGCCGTCAGCCACTCCTGGCCGCTGGGCGACACCTCCTGCAAAGTCTACCAGTTCCTGCTCGCCTTTAGCCTGGCAGCCAGCACCTACTCGCTGTGTGCCGTCTCCTTGACCCGCGCCATGATCATCACCAACCCGTACCAGCCGCCCACCATGGACCTGGTCGTCTTCATGTTTGTCCTGGTCTGGGCCCTCAGCTTCTTCATCAGCCTGCCTCTGAGGATGTTTGCCAACAAAAAGAGCTTGGTCCCGGGCCTGGCAGACTTCACCTTCTGCCTTCCAACCATTCATGAGCACCACTACCAAGTGATGCTAAGCCAGTTTGTACTTTACTACTTTGTTCCAATGCTGGTCATCGCTTTCAACTATGTCCGTCTGGCTCTTTTCCTCCACAAGAGCCCTGTAATGTCGCTGTCCAGCGCCAGGAACACCCGCCGGGCCTCCGTCATGGTGTTCTTGGCTGCTGCCACCTTCTCAGTTTGCTGGCTGCCTGGTTATGTGCTGGAGCTGTGTGTGTACCTGGGGCTGTATCACCACGGACAAGCCTGGGAGATGTTCTACTTTATCTGTACTGTGCTCCAATACCTGCACCCCTGCGTCAACCCCGTGCTCTATGTGCTGCTGTCCAAGCGCTATCGCCACAGGAGGGCAGCCTGGCTCTTCAGCTGCAACAAGAACCGAGTGCAGCCGCAGGTCATCAGCATCACCACAGACAGTTTTTAAATTCAGCTCATTTGTTTGTACCGGTACATGAAGACCTCTTCTATCAACTGCAAAAAGTAGCAGGAAAATTCAAATTTGCGTATCTCTCGTATGAAATGCATGTTTAGGTAAACTATGTAAGCCCACATGGAATGAAGAGCTAAAAAAAATATCTTATAAATGCTGTGGTTTCCTGGCTCATTGTTGAAATTCACACTAAACTTTAAAGTCTAATTGCTGTGTTTCTTAAAATTGCTCTGTACTGTAGAAAAAAAAATTGTCCAGTCCCATTTGAGGACAGGATAGCAGGTACATCTGACGTTATGGTAATTTACAGTTTTAATCTACTAACAGATTTGCTATTTAAACACTCCGCAGAGCTGTGTTTTAGCCTCCATCCGACCTACTCGTATGACAAACTTTCACAGGGCAGTTATTCTTCCAAGATGCGGATTTTGTTTCCTTGGCAGAGGGTGGCCATAAAATATGAGCAATAGAGTATGATCCACTAATATTACACAACATACCTAGTAATTGAGCCATCAAAGTGGGCGACTCAATAACTGACACTGCATGAAAGGATGCTGATCTCTAACGTGTGATTACTATTAGTTCAGTGTATTATTGCAAAGTTTATAATTTATTCAACTTGCTGAGGATCTACTGAAAAAATGGGTTGTGAAATTATCAGATTTATTGTGATAATTATTCCATCCAGCAAAACCCCCGAACAAATCACTAATTGTAATGCAGGAGCTGTGTACTGCGGGATTTGTTACTGTGCTCCAGGAAATGTATGAGTAATATTTTTCCGAAATAGCGATACATTGTCTTTCAACTGTCCATACGCTCTTATAATCACAGCTGTTATTGGACTTTGTTTAGCCTACTTACAATCAATCAAATCTTAGAATAGCCAGAGAAATAAAAGGAACATTATTGACGGTGAGTGTTTTAGTGATGACCGCTCCTTTAATAATTAGCTCAATCCCCCAGGAGCTGTTGGTTGTCAGTTTGAGGGGTTGGGCCAACACACTAGATAAAAGCACACACACACACACACACACACACACACACACACACACACACACACACACACACACACACACACACACACACACACACACACACACACACACACACACACACACACACACACACACACACACACACACACACCGGTGCTTTAGGCCCAAAGTTTTGGAGTGGTGAGGAGTAAGCAGGAGGCTGTGTAGGTGTGTAGTTATACAGAAAGCGACGGGATTTGGAAAGGGAACAACAAGGTTGGCAGAGTTCTGGCGTCCGTTGCAGTAATAGGAGACAACCTGCCCCTCCCTCTTTCAGTTCACCCCCTGACTTTTGGCCTTCTTCTTAGTGTACAGCGAGGGCAGCTGGCCTGACTCGTACAGAGTGGTCATAGCCCATCAGCATGTTGGATATGGTGAAGTAATAAAGGACACATGCTCTGGCTCTCCCTCTCCTACTCACTATACTTCAGAGTGAAGAGAAAGCGATCTGCAGCCTCCGAACAAAGCAAATAATCCACAAACAATAAAAGCAGATATCAGTCTAACAGCTGCTTTAAATTGTATGTTACCTCATTTGGGTTGTCCAGTATAAATGATCATCTTATTATCAACAAACTGTTGGTTGACTGATCAACATTATACTCACATTTAATGTGTCCACTGTTAAAGCTAACGCCCTCTCACTTTCACTAGCTTCCATTTACATGACCATCAGATGGACTGTGGACTACAACTACCACTAGGTGTCACTAACTCCTCTCAGAAACGAGGTGTGTGTGGGAAGATTCATGCTTTTCAATCCAGAAGAAACAAAATAGGACAAGACATTGCAAAACGTCACCTTGGACAAATAATTGCAATCTGCTGCCGCAATTTATTAACAATAAATCCCAGATAGATCTCGTAAGTGGTGGGTTATAAGGCTGTGATTTTCCACCCCTATCAGATCACGGTTCATTTATTTTGAACCTTGCTCTCTCGGCCTTGTACCTTTCTCTTCCTGCTTTTCCTAGAAGATCAATCAGACACTCAAACTCAACTGAGTCTGATGACATACAAGGAGTATCAGCTGTGGAAAAACTGAAGTTACTGATTAACCCATCTCATAATCAGTTGGTACTAACATTATTGGGTTGTGTACATCTCCACAATAACCTCCTTCATTTCTGACAGAACCACAGGTACTGAACTTGTGTGATTTGTGTGACACTGCAGCGATTACAACCAGGGAAATGAAAACAACTTTGCAGAAATTCTGTGTTTTCATTTTATCAAACTTTTGTGGGACTTTTGTGTTGCTCTGATTCGTGTGGAGGAGATTTCGGCATAATTTTCTATAACCTCTTGTATCTTCATATGAGATACAATAAACGCTGTGGATGTGCAGTCTCAAAGAAGTTTGTCAAGTCAGCAAGTTCCTCAGGAGAGTTGTGTTAAATCGATACTGAGTCAGAGTTTGCCAGCGGTACCTTTGCGCCAGGAAACGCAGTGAAGGACCCATTGATGTTTGAAGGGTCTTTTTCCAGAATATCTACACTGGAGCTGCTGCCGGAATATAATTCAATGACCCTATCAATTAAAACTGCTTGGCCTGGTCACTGTGCCTCCACTACATGAAGCAGCCTTTCCAAACAGATCTCAACTCATTAAGATGACAGCCACCACACTTTATTAAATATTATATTAGATAAGCAAGAGTGAACAATCAAGTGTGTCCCAAGAATGGACTTTCACAACAAAGACAATAAATGAGAGTTTTATAGATCTTTGATATACTTTAAAAAAATGTTGGTAAATCATTTTAGCAGTTTAGTCCAAATACACTACATGGCATATACTCAACTTATTTCATGGTAAACATACATCATTTGTGCAACAGTATTAATATGACAATAATAGCTATCATTGCATTCATATTGACCTACTGACATAATCCCTTCACATCCTGGTGTCTTTCTTGTAATTAATGTGACAACAAACCTATATAAGGCCAACATACAGTATATAGGCCGACTAACTTTTGTGAATTCCTGAGAGACCACATTCTCGACGCACTCCGCGAGTTAAGCGATGCACATAGCTGACAGAAAATACTTGTGGCCACGCACTGTAAGATCAGAGGGCTCTTGCCATGAGCTAATCATTCCATGTGCCATATAGGCAAGTGTTGAAGGAGCATCGCCTGTTTATTTATAGGAGTCTCTGAGGTTCCACGGCAGAGGGTCGCTCTGGAGCTGGATTCAATTACAGCTCTGGTGAAAGCTGAAAATACAGCTTCTATACAGACACAAACATGAGTATAAATTCTTAAAATGGATCTACGGGCCTAGTTTATTGGGCTGTATTCACAGAAGGTGAAGCACATGATATGCCCAGAGGAATACATGCTGCAAATTAAATATTAAAAACACTTTAAGGCTACATTTCCAATATTCATGTAAGCTTCGTATATCTTTTGTTTGTATGATGACTGAAATGAAGGGGTCTTATGGTAGATAACTGTTGCAAGAGAATAGGTTGTGAATGAAGAAACGTAATGTATGAATTTACTGTGTCATGGCAACGGAATTCTCCATAGGTAGTTCACCTCAGTATGTGATGTCATCATCTCAAAAGCAGTTGCTCAGCAGTTGCCTGAGGAATGCTCAAAAACAAATGGTCGTGTACAAACTTACGCTGAACGTAAGCTACACAACTGAAATACATCAAAATGTATTCCCCAACAGAGGCAGCAGCAGCAGCATCACTTGAGAATAAATAAACTCATTTTGAGAAACGGAGGAAGAAAATCATAACCAGTGGTTTGCATTGGCCCTGTTTGTGAGCTTGAGGAGCAGGAGGAAGATTTATTAATAGGCAGGCACAGGGTAAAGGATATCGAGGAAGCCAAGGCTTTGAGAAATGCTAATCAGACACGTGGGCAACACTTTGCAGTCCAGATGGGCGGCACCGGACTCGGCCTGACCTGATATCACGGTTCAGTGGTGTGTTTACGTTGTACAGCTCACTGTAACATGTCCAGACATGGCATGTGAGGGGCAAAAATAAAAGGAAAACATTGGAGTTAACACTGAGCTTGAGAACAAGTGAACATGACTCTTCCTATGAAGAAAATAAACACAAAATAATAAAACCTACACATTATTTTTTACAGTTTTTTGGGGGTTATTTGGCTGTAGAGTCATTACCAACTTGCCAAGAACAGAAACCAGTCAGGAAGTAAAACATAGAAATCCGTAAGAGTGTCTGTCATACTGAAAGCTGTCCGTCGATTCTCCTGGCTCTGACAGTTCGATAGACGTGTCAATCGTTCAGATTGACCAATGGGCTGCTGAGCTACCGCCCTTAGAATTGTTGTTTCTGGGAGCTCTGACGTCATTACGCCGCACTACAAAGATCGCTCTTAGAGACAGATGAGCACCTTTCTTTGTTTAAACACTTGTATTAGATGAAATACAGACTTACAGAGACGTGTAAGTGAAATGAAATGAGTTTTGCAGTGGGACACCTCACATGGAACAGCTTTGCCAATGTGGAGAGTCCGTCTGACCAGGTCCCTGCTAAAGCCTATAACTTTGCTCTGCTTCACTTTATCAGCATGAAATTTGGCCGGATAATGTTCAGATATTGTTCTATGGAATTCAACAGGAACGGGCCTCATTTGCATTATGACATAGGAGATATTCACTCTGCAGGGACCTGCAAAGTAAAACCCAGTGAAAGACATGCTAAACGAACAAAATTGCTCTGACTTACAGATGGGAATCCAAACAATCAAAAGCCAAACCTAATTCACAATGATATGAAGTATAATGAATTGAAACATCATCTCAGCTCTATAAGGACATATATAGGGCAGCATTTATTGGATGTTTGAGCATGTGCACTGTGGACAATCCTGGGAATTTGATGGGCGACCGGCCTTAGCTTGCTGCAGAAAAGTGTTCTGCTCTCGACTCAGCTTCTACTAAGATGAGTTGATAATTCAGTCATTTTCATACGGGGGGTTGATTCCGCAGCTCTGCTTGCCGATCTGTAAAAGTCACCCCCACTTCAATGAATCACTGAACAAAGTTATCAACAAAAACTTAACCTATGAGACCTTTGACGTCATCCTTGATTAATAACCCATGTGTGGTTCTCCTGAGAACTGATCCCCCTGCATTTGCCCCTGGCCTGGATGTTGGACGACACAGTCTACTTAATAAGGGAAAGGCTTGATCAAGGGGTGAAATGATAATCCGAGGGAGGCGTGGGATGGGAGGGTCATTCCAAGGAACCCTGCCCCTCCGGATCTGAGGTATCTAGTTTCATCTCCCGCATGCCTTGTTACCTATCAGCAAAAGCATCGGACATCGAGTTAAGGTGACAGCGGGCTAAAATTGGGGGCTATCAAAAAACCCAGGATCTGGCAAAAGAGCTTGGTGAGGGTATCCGCTTTCAAGAGTGGAAGCCCCGGGTCCAGACACCTCAGGGTGAGGAGACCGTGTGCAGAGCGGGTAATGGGGGACGGCATAAACACAGCTTAGGCTCTATCAGTTCAAAACTTTCACACTAATAATTAGCTGCAGCTTAACACGCTGCTCACTTCTCAGCCACATGCAGTGGTTGAGTGGAGACCAAAAAGTAAACTGTAATCTGTGCAAAGTTCAACCTACGATTTTTTTCACCGTTTAATCGACTCACAGGTTTGTCACATCAGAGGCAGAGAACTCATGGTGTGGATAATATTCAGTACATCACACATCTAGGTGTTCAGTAAGAGCGTGACTCGGGCCAACGATGACACTACAGAATGCACATATAAACAAATGAAATAGAACATATAAATCAGCTGAAATCCTTCATGGATCTTTAATACCGTCAAGTATACACTCACCGGCCACTTTATTAGGTACACCTGTTCAATTGCTTGTTAACACAAATAGCATCACACGGCTGCAATTCAATGCATTTAGGCATGTAGAGGTGGTCAAGACAACTTGCTGAAGTTCAAACCGAGCACCAGCATGGGGAAGAAAGGGGATTTAAGTGACTTTGAACGTGGTGTGGTTGTTTGGTTCCAGACGTGCTGGTCTGAGTATTTCAGAAACTGTTGATCTACTGGGATTTTCCCCTGCAACCGTCTCTAGGGTTTACAGAGAATGGTCCGAAAAAGAGAAAATATCCAGTGAGCAGCAGTTGTGTGGACAAAAATGCCTTGTTGATGTGAGAGGTCAGAGGAGAATGGGCAGATGATAGAAAGGCAACAGTAACTCAAATAACCACTCGTTACAACCAAGGAATTCAGAATACCGTCTCTGAACACACAACACGTCGAACCTTGGAGAAGATGGGCCGCAGCAGCAGAAGACCACACCGGGTGCCACTCCTGTCAGCTCAGAACAGGAAACTGAGACTACAGTTCGCACAGGCTCACCAAAATTGGATAATAGACGATTGGAAAAACGTTGCCTGGTCTGACGAGTCTCGATTTCAGCTGCGACATTCGGATGGCACGGTCAGAATTTGGCGTAAACAACATGAAAGGGCTGCACGGTGGTGTAGTGGTTAGCACCTTCGGCTCACAGCAAGAAGGTTCTGGGTTCGAATCCTGTTCAACCAGGGCCTTTCTGTGTGGAGTTTGCATGTTCTCCCCGTGTATGCGTGGGTTCTCTCCGGGTTCTCCGGCTTCCTCCCACAGTCCAAAGACATGCAGAAGGGGTTAGGTTCATTGAAGACTCTAAATTGACCGTAGGTGTGAATGTGAGAGTGACTGGTTGTCTGTCTCTGTATGTGGCCCTGTGATAGGCTGGCGACCTGTCCAGAGTGAACCCCGCCTCTCGCCCAATGTTAGCTGGGATTGGCTCCAGCGACCCTTAAATGGATAAAGCGGTAGACGATGAATGAATGAATGAACATGAACATGTATCAACGGTTCAGGCTGGTGGTGTTGGTTTAATGGTGTGGGGGATATTTTCTTGGCACACTTTGGGCCCCTTAGTACAAATTGAGCATCGTTTTAATGCCACAGCCTACCTGAGTATTGTTGCTGACCTTGTCCATCCCTTTATGACCATAGTGTACCCATCTTCTGACGGCTACTTCCAGCAGGATAATGCACCATATCATCTCAAACTGGTTTCTTGAACATGACAATGAGTTCACTGTACTCCAATGGCCTCCACAGTCACCAGATCTCAATCCAATAGAGCACCTTTGGGATGTGGTGGAACGGGAGATTCGCATCATAGATGTGCAGCCGACAAATCTGCAGCAACTGCGTGATGCTATCATGTCAATATGGACCAAAATCTCTGAGGAATGATTCCAACACCTTGTTGAAAGTATGCCACGAAGAATTAAGGCAGTTCTGTAGGCAAAAGGGGGTCCAACCTTTTACTAGCAAGGTGTACCTAATAAAGTGGCCGGTGAGTGTAGATATCATTATAAGTAAATTCAGTACTAACCAGGCAATGGCGTCTGGGTTAAAATGGGGCGAAATGAACAGTTAATGTTTTTTTTACAAGTGTAGATTACCTAACCTCTGACTCATTATTTTCATTATTTATTTTAGAGTTTCAGCGATTACTTGTTCAATCAATAATTTGATTTGACACAAAATTAATTGGCAATTATTTTGTTATTATTTTGATTAATCTTTTCAAGTAAACATGTCAAACATTTGATGTCTGCAGCCTCCAAAAAGTGAGAATGTACCGTTTTCCCCTTGTCTCAACATTGTAGGACATTGATTATCTAGGGGTTTGGGACATCAGACGAAACAAAGACATTTGACAACACTGACTCTTTCTGGTGTTTTATTGAGTAAAGGATTAATAAAGACAAAAATCTGCAGATTCATTGATTTTGAAGATAATCATTACTTGCAGCCCTAGTATTGTACATTTTCCGGAAAATCGGTTGAGAGATTGGTAATGAATATACTAACCAGACAGGAATGTCTGTTTTTGGTTAATCCATCAAACTGAATTCCAGACAAATCAAAGTGCCAAAACATTGACTTTCAAATCATGCACTGTACATATTGACATAATGCAGTCTTGATTGGTGATTTGTAATACTGGAAGACAAATTTCATTTCTTCATCTTATGATTTATAACATTATTTTGTCCGACCCTATTTTCTAAACTACTAAATTTGACCTGCAATACAGCAAACCACTGATTACTGGCAATTTTTTCTCTACCTCTGTCATAAATTTTGAATTAACTACAAGTGATTGTTCATTATTAAAACGTTGAGTCTTTCGACTAAAGCAGCTTGAATCACAGGAACAACTTTGCCTCTATAGACTCTTGCAATGTCTGCGACGCTGTCATCGCCAGAGTGAACGTCAGACTGGGTCAAATGCCCCCTATTTCATTTCCAGCAGATTAGTTGGCACTAGAAGGATGTGAACTAGAAGGAGCTGTTGACTAGCCTGGCTGACCTTCAAAAACAAAAAACACACAAACAGCCTCTTTCAATTTATCTCACACACACACACACACACACACACACACACACACACACACACACACACACACACACACACACACACACACACACACACACACACACACACACACACACACACACACACACACACACACACACACACACACACACACACACACACACACACACCCATCGCACTGATAGCAATGGCGGAAACACACTTACAGAAATACACAGACACACACTTTGTAAACAGTTGGCCCGGGGTTCGGAGGTGAAAGCCAAAGGGAATCGTTGACACAAGTTGCTTGTATGATTACCTCATGTCTGTAATGGGTTTGTAAAGGAAACTCGCCCTGTCTATAATTAGACAAAGACAATCTTCACAGGGTGAAGTGCAGTGAATAAAATGGTAACAAACACTGGCAGCTTTCAAACAAATTAGGTCTCAGAAAGTCACAACATTGTGAGGATTATCATAAGAATAATTGTGATATCACTATTTATTTTATTCACATAATAATACATTTCATTTATAGAGCACTGTTCATTGCTAAAAGCAATCTCAAAGTGCTAAGCAACATCATGAATGATATGTTTTATTCAGTCACATCAGATGTTTCGATCATTCCACTGTGACATTAAGACACCCTCTTTACTCCTTGTTGTGTCTATCGTATTACTATCACAATTATTAAATGAAGATATTCACATCGGTTGAGATTGAGACAGATTTTGTCAAAATATGTTTTTCTTAAAAATGATAAGAAGTCAGACGTTTTCCTTGCTGTGGGAGAATCCACAGTATCCTGTTACCACGGGGGTCTCCTGCATTCATAGGTCGAGCCATTAATAACGGTGGGAGGTTCCTCGCTGTCAGCATTCATGCACCCTGCGACTTTACGATATGTGTCTCCCAGGCTACACGCGCTCCCTGTTTAAGTGAAAATGTTCCTCTGCACAGAAACGTGTGGACGGTGGAAACACACACACATGGCAGCAGAGTAGACAGAGTAGTAAATGCTGCTATACTGGAATTAGATAATATGAATGTTGCGCTAAAATGATACTACTACCCACGGAGATGAGATTAAAATTCCCTTTGCTTAATTTTGAACAATTAAAAATAGAGGTGACAGAGGGAGGCCAGTGTAGATCGTAACTGAATGATTCATCTCGGAATCTTTTGCTTTGACTGATGTGAGGAAGTGTCACGTGTGCATTCCTCCGTTTGTTATTGTTTGTTTCCCTGGATACAGTCAAGGCCTGACACCTTGGCTTGACCCAGACAGTCATTTGGTGAACGCTATATGCTAACAAATTAGCGGCAGGCGGCACCGTGTCCTGACACTGGCATCTGACTCCAACCCTTTGTTCAGTAATGGAAAGGCCCCCAAAGAAGGTGTCCCTCTGGGAATCTCTGCTTTTTAACCTGGGAGCCAAAAAAAACCCCTCTCTCCCACATAAAAGTTTGTGATGGCAACTTATTCTCACTTGCCCTCATCTATGTAATAACGCAAACTGTCCCGGTTGGTTTTAGTAACACCGATTAACACCGCTGTGCTATTATTGTTGTGCTCCTGTGTGTACAACTGCGGTGACTGACGTAACTGATACAGCTTCGTGAAGGCAATGAAAGTGAGAAAAAAAAAGCCAGATCTATAAATAGACCACAACGCTGCAGTGCACATACACTACAACTTCCCTCTGTTCACACCGGGGCCGCGTCTTTGAAACCTTTCATCATTTAATTTCAAAGCGACGAAAAGAAGAGTGAAACTCTAACGTGACCAACAGCAGTTTGAACACGTTCAGATGTGTCCGGTCTGCCAGGTCTGAAAGGGGACTAATGGGTTTGGAAGAACTCACAGCAGTTTTTTCTTTTCTTTCTTTCTTAACGCCGCAGTGACCTCATGGTCAGGTCACTGGTCCTATGGGGGTCCCCTTGTTCCAAGTTGTACAATTGAGCCCTTTAAGTTGGGCGGAGAGTGAGTGTTATTTTGGCTGAGGCTTCCTGAAGACACTACCCTCTCTGGCTCAAGTGTCAGTCAAACCAGCAGTTTCCACTGGCCGGGGCCAGCAGAGCCCCTGGTCATACGGCGCTGTGTGCTCCCAGGCACTCGACTTATTTCGTCTTATTAGTTTCAAGCCACATTTAATATGCGGCCGCAGAAAAAGCACCAACACTTAGATGTGTTTATCGTCTTCTTGTGGACCGTTTCTTAGACTGCGGGCTGCTACCTAAAGTAGACACGGGCCGGGGTCCTGCAGGTTCCCCCTTGTGACAAGAATAGCCCCATGATTTCATGAATGAGGGACCTGCAGGGTGAGAGACTCCATTTCTCAGTGGACTCCGGATCTGAAAACATATTCAACCTTGCTCTGGACAAAAAAAAAAAAGGACAGAGGAAGATATTCATCTCCAATTCACATGAAGAAATACACTTGTCAGGCTACAAGTGTACTTGGAAGTCACTGCAGCGAAGGGAGTGTGAGAGGGACAGCAGCAGCAAGTGTCATCTGCTCTTCCAACTTGGGAAGGGCTTTGGAGTTTAAACTGGTGTGAACATGATAGCCATCTCCAGCCATCGGCACTGCTTATGCAAGTGGAGATCTGTCTGCGCCGTTGAAAGTTGACAGTGCGGAGGCACCAATCTGACAGAGGGACGGTGTAAATCAACGACAGCAGAGCCTCGGGCGGCTGCATGAGAAGGAGAGTTGGGAGGACGCACGGGCAAAAAAGGGCGAGAGGCAGAGCCGGGAGGCGAGCGACGGATTTACCCTCGGAGGGGTAAAAAGATGACTGTGGTGTCCCGGGAGAGCCACGACGAGACTGTGGTCGTAACTCCTCTGTCGCAAGATGCTGCGGACTCGGACCCGGCGGACCAGGAGCGCAGCGAGCGGCTGGTCATCAACGTCTCCGGTCTGCGCTTCGAGACGCAGCTGAAGACCCTCTCCCGCTTCCCGACCACGCTCCTGGGCGACCCGCGCAAGAGGATGCGCTTCTTCGACCCGCTGCGGAACGAGTACTTCTTCGACAGGAACCGGCCGAGCTTCGACGCCATCCTCTATTACTACCAGTCGGGCGGTCGGCTCCGGAGGCCCGTGAGTGTACCTGTGGATATTTTCCTGGAAGAGTTAAAGTTCTACGAGATTGACGGGGAGGCCGTGGAGCTCTTCCGGGAGGACGAGGGCTTGGCGACGGAAGACGACCGCCCGCTGCCCAACAACGCGTACCAACGCCAGTTCTGGCTGCTGTTCGAGTATCCGGAAAGCTCAGGACCTGCGCGGATAATTGCCATCGTGTCCGTTATGGTTATTTTGATATCCATCGTTATATTCTGCTTGGAGACACTACCTGAGTTCAGGGAAGTCCCCCCGGTGCCGGACAACAGCGCCAACGGCAGCGCCAGCGGCAAAGCGCCCAGTCCCTTCACAGATCCCTTCTTCATGGTAGAGACGCTCTGCATTGTGTGGTTCTCCTTGGAGTTCACCATGCGGTTTCTCTCGTGTCCCAGCAAGCCCGTCTTCTTCAAAAACATCATGAACCTGATCGATGTGGTGGCCATAGCTCCCTACTTCATCACCCTGGGCCTCGATCTCGCGGAGCACCAGGGGAGCAGTCAGCAGGCGGCGTCTCTGGCCATACTGAGGGTCATCCGCCTGGTGCGCGTCTTCAGGATTTTCAAACTCTCCAGGCACTCCAAGGGTCTCCAGATCCTCGGCCAAACGCTCCACGCAAGTCTCAGGGAGCTGGGGCTGCTCATATTCTTCCTGCTCATCGGCGTGGTTCTATTCTCCAGCTCGGTTTATTTCGCAGAAGCCGAGGACCCCGAGTCGGGATTTTCAAGTATACCCGACGCGTTTTGGTGGGCTGTGGTGACAATGACCACGGTCGGCTATGGAGACATGTGTCCCTCCACCATTGGGGGGAAATTCGTTGGATCTTTGTGCGCCATCGCCGGGGTACTCACCATAGCTCTACCGGTCCCTGTGATAGTGTCCAATTTCAATTATTTCTACCACAGGGAGAACGAGGAGGAGGACAACCTTCACTACGTACACGTGACTTGCGGGCAGCAGCAGCAACAGCCCTCGTTTGCTGAGTGTGATTCAGACAAAAGTGACCTGTCACTCTCCAAAACGGAGTCCTATCAGGAGAGCGACGACCCGGGCACTCTGACATATCCAAACATACACCCACCTGGGACATACACGGGGAAACTCACAGATGTGTAAAGAAGATGTGTGTGTGTTGGTTTTCTTTCCTGGTGAGCTGTCTTCCAGTGGACATGAAGTCTATAGGCTTCTCCACGACGGGTGCTTACAGGTGTTTTTACGCACGCTGTCTTCAGTGAATCCCAGATATTCATTTTACAACTAACACCAAAATGAGGATTTCACGCGATCTTAAGATGAGAAAATCATTCCTCCTGCTGCTCCAACTTCACACATTTTCTCATATCGGGGCTACTGGTAGAAATACAAACATAAGGAAGAAAGCTATGGACTAATGTTATACTCGGGAAACATCTAATAAAAACACCGGGCACACAATCAGACGCGTAGAATATTTGAAACAGTACAGGCCTGCAGGAATTGAGCCTCAGGATAAGACAAAAGCCTCCAGGGGACAGGTGTTTTTTATTTGTTTACCCACAAAGAAATGGCCACGCCAACCGCAAGCTATCCTCCTATTGTTGAGAAAAATATTTTTATAATCCCAAAGGTTGGAACAATGTAGGAAAGGGGAGGTCAGCCGTGCGCCAAAGGGCCAATGACGCACGAGGCATCCAGCTCTCCAGACTGCAGCGCGCGGCGAGTTAGCGACACAGATGTGTAAACCGACAAAATAATATGTGATCACATACGATAGAACAGGCCACAAGTCAGTGTGTGTGTGTGTGTGTGTGTGTGTGTGTGTGTGTGTGTCGAACTGGCACCATGCGCACTCTGGAGAGGTGGCTACTGCTATGAGCACACTGACACTTGTTTATCCACGGTCCTGTTGTGTCCAGATCTTGGGTTACTATATGTGTTCGTGCCGAACGTGTCCTGGTATCCAAACACCAGTGGCTTTTACGCAGCATGCCGTCCCGCGGCACACACATGTAAACTATACTCTGCAAAGGAGTATGTGGCGGGAAGGTTAGTAAACTGCACTGATGTCTAATAGAAGGCCTCGGACGATGGCTTGTTTGCCTCTATTTGGATCGGACTCTCACACTCAGGATAATGTGTTCAGGTTTACAGCATCTGTATTTCACAATAACGAGACAAGTAACCACCACTTAAAAAATATAAATATCTCGTTATCACAGGATCGTTTTTTTCCCTTCTCTCTAATAATAACAAGTCTCACATTAGTCTAACATTGATTTTTCTTTTTCTTGGAGCTCGTTATGTGCTTCTAGTGGCCAGAATAGGTGAGCTCTGAGCGCCACTCCGTGGATGATCAAGATCCCTGCAGACCGCTCAGGAACTAAGATTCAAGCTTGAGCATCTTTGCACTGTTGCAGCTTTTTACTGATTAAGCCCGTGAGACTCCGTATGTGACCGGATGCCTGTCGGTGGTGATCTAAGCTCACCCGAGGGCTGAAGGCTTTCTCTCACAGGTCAACACAGGGAGTTGTCGTGTTCTGTTCAGCTGCAGGAGGCAGAGGATTTAAGCGAAGCCCCTCGCTCCCCTCAGAGTCGCAACAAAACACTAGTGTGGCCTTTTCTTCTTCTCCAAAATACTGGATCATTTTCTCGAGACTGCTCTTGCATTGCCAGTGATGTGGCCCACAGAGACCTGGCGGTGTGGAACCGCTTGGGGAAAGTTAAGTCTGCCGCAATAGACAACATTCTCTTGTGTAGGCGTTGTACTGTAAACGACCACGCGTTCTTTGGAGCTGTCCAGCTGTATACAAAGCATTGTGTACATGCGCCTTTTGTAAATCTGAACCTCCTCTTTCCTTGTGCAGCTCGTGACGCAAGGTCGGAATCGCAACTTACCGCTGTGTTGTTACATTTCGCCGTCAACGACATAGACAAAGGCATTTTGGGTGTAATGTCTTGCATGTCATAAATGCATTGTGAATTCTAAATGTGATGAAATATTTATTTTTCTAATTTAAACATGTATGTGAACTTAACTTGATCCTTTTTTTTATAAATAAATTATGAATCAGAAAACATTTTTTTCAAACAGCGAGTCATTTGTGTAAGAATTGATTAGTTCAATATGATACACACACACACATATATACATACACACACATATATATATGTGTGTATATATATGTGTATATATTTATGTGTATATATATATGTATATATATGTGTATATATATATATATGTGTTGGTGCTCAATGGTTGCAAAAGACGCACAGAGGCTGCGTTGCCACAGAAGCAATTCAGTAAATAAAGTGCCATAGTGGTAATAGAACCAGGCTCATTTGAACAATTTAACAATTAGACAGATGTGTGATAATCTCATTATGTATTGAATGTGTGTTGTTGTTGTTGTTGTTTTTGTCAGGCAACAGTTGTTTTGAGTCAATTTGACCCCGTCACCTCAGTGCCTTTATAAGCCCTGCTTTTTTTAAATTTTTAATTTTTAATTTTTAAATGACGTTTGACTGTAATAATCTGAGCAGGTCCTCGTGGTTCGCTGTGGTGAATCGATCATGTGCGCTGTCCGTGGTGCTGAAAGTGACAGAGTCATGGTTGGTTTGGTTTGTCAAATTCAAGGCGGGGGGGGGGGGGGGGGGGGGGGGGGGGGGTCTCATCTGCTTCGCTTTGGGGGCCATTGAGAGGACATTATAAGTTAGTCAGCATCATAAATTATAAAATCTTGGGCATGATCTGCAATGTTGGAGATTTTGTTCTCCTGCTGTAGTTCAATGAAGAACAACAACAATCGAATTTGCTCTCACATACTTTAGCGCACACACATCCTTGACACGTCGTCCTCCTCCAATCCAAGAGTGATGGGAAGAAAAGGGCATCATTCTAATCTCCCACTGATTGATTTAAAATAATAATTAAAAAAAAAGAAAGAAGATGAAGCTCGTCTCAGATGTTGCACAGTGTTGATTGGAGGACTGTGTTACCAACTGTCCCCTCGTTGCGGTCCATTGCGCCAGTGCTGGCACACCAGCTCCTGTTTGTGTGGTGTGTGGAGAAGTTCTGTCGGCGTGCTTTAGTAGAGCCGGTCTGCATTGCGTCGAAACCCTCCAACTCCTCCTCCTCCTCCTCCTCCTCCTGCTGCTGCTGCGCTCCCCTCCCCTCCCCTCTCCTCTCCTCTCCTCTCCTCTCCCTTACCTCCGCTGCACTTGCATGTAAATTGCACAGCATAACATGCTTGACATTGGGGAGAAACCATTTGGACCCGCTGGCTGCACTTGACGTGTGTGGTCTTTTCTTCCACTGTCCATCTCGGTCCGCTCGCCGCGGCCGCGCTCACACGCACTCAGCCCGTCGTCTTGTCTACTCGCAAAAGGCAGCAGATTTCTGCTGATGCAGAGATGTCTGGAAATGTCAAGGGCTCGCTTGTTGCCCCATAATGTATCTCCCCCCCCCCCCCCGAACTGCTGCGCAAGATTTCCTCCTGCGGTACAGCCTACTGTAAGCTGCTCACACCAACGTGCCGCCGCGCAAGCGAGTGCGGACGCTGCAGCTTCGCGACCCTCTCCGTTCTCCCCATTCCCATCACAGGATTCCCTCACGCGACTCAGCTGATTTCTCCTCACGTTTCGCCCTCTTAAGACGTTCAGACCCACGTGAGGACTGTCTGACGGACACGGGATGCTGAGGACCACCGACAGGCTCTCGGTTCTTTCTTTGCGAGGTGCAATGTAAAGTTGACACTCACCGGTGCCCCGCTGTTGGATGAATTTACCCGAGGATAATACGCATTCGAGACCTTTCAAGATCAACCCACGGTGAGCCTGGAAACTGCTGACTTGTACAACAGCTGCAGGATGGATTATTTATCGACAGCCGTTATTCATGTAAAGTTGATGCACTGTCATTTTATTGTTTGCCCTCTTTCCTTAAGATGAGCTGTGCATATTGTGCCAGGCAATGGGCCTATATAGATACCTCAGTTGCTTTAATATCAGTTTAAAATGTTATGCGTCACATCACAATTCAGGCTGGACAGAGTGCTGTATGGGATGCATCTCTGCCATGCTCCTTTAAGACAGAAACACTGCAATACTATGACCAACTGAAGTAAACATCCGTATAGAAATACAATAGGAGTGTAGCAGGGACACAGAAGATACAATGCCTTTTGAATTACTAATTGCTAATAAGAATTATAAGAGAATGGGGAAAACTCACAATGACTACAGATAGATTTTAAATGTCTACATTGTTGAAATATTCTAAATATTGCTCATTAGAGTTATACATATATACATTTATTTCTTATCTTTACTACCGAACAATTGCATTAATCGTAGGCTGAGAGAAGAAAATGCATGAATAAATAAAGTGCAGAAAATGCTGAGCCAGCAAATATCTTGGCAGTTTGATCCCATTATTTCCTCCCTCTCTCTCCCTCTCTCCCTCTCCCTCTGGGTGACAGAGGCGGCAGTAACAACAGCAGCAGATGCACTGGAGAGCAGCAATGGTCAAGTCAGCGAGAACCGCAGTGGAGCCGCACTGAGGCAAAGCAGCCAACAAGCCCCCTCGTACCTGGAGACGTCGCCGACAATTTAAGGGGTGTGGGAAGCTGAGGAGTGGAAATTTCCCCCCGAACCTGAATGCCTGCTCAGTCAGACTAACCAAAATCCCAACTCAACTCCTCCTCTTCCACCTCCTCCTTCCAAAATGACTGTGGTAGCAGGAGATAACATGGACGAGACCTCGGCTGTCCCTGGCCACCCTCAGGACACCTACCCTCCAGACCCCAATGACCACGAATGCTGCGAACGGGTGGTCATCAATATAGCCGGTCTCAGGTTTGAGACACAGCTGAAAACTCTTTCCCAGTTTCCAGAGACGTTGCTAGGCAACCCCAAAAAGCGAATGCGGTACTTTGACCCTCTGAGAAATGAGTACTTCTTTGACAGAAACCGCCCCAGCTTTGATGCCATCCTCTATTACTACCAGTCTGGGGGTCGCCTGAGAAGACCAGTGAATGTCCCTTTGGATATGTTCTCGGAAGAAATCAAATTTTACGAGCTGGGAGTGGATGCGATGGAGAAGTTTCGTGAGGATGAGGGTTTCATCAGGGAGGAAGAGCGCCCGTTGCCTGAAAAGGAGTTCCAGCGTCAGATCTGGCTCCTCTTCGAGCACCCCGAAAGCTCAGGCACCGCCAGAGGGATTGCCATAGTGTCTGTGATGGTGATCCTGATTTCAATAGTCATATTTTGTTTAGAGACTTTACCACAGCTGAAAGAGGAAACAACAGTTCGAATAGTGGGGAACGTTACAATATACTTCAAGCCAAATATCCTCACTGACCCCTTCTTCATCATCGAGACACTCTGTATAATCTGGTTCTCCTTTGAGTTGATAGTACGCTTTCTGGCGTGCCCAAGTAAACCGGCCTTCTTCAAGAACATGATGAACACGATCGACATCGTGGCCATCATCCCATACTTCATTACACTTGGCACTGAGTTGGCTGAAGATCCCGGCACCGAGGGGGTGGGGGAGCAGGCAACATCTCTGGCCATACTCAGGGTGATCCGTCTGGTCAGGGTATTTAGGATCTTCAAGCTGTCACGACACTCCAAAGGACTGCAGATTTTGGGGCAGACGCTCAAGGCCAGCATGCGAGAGCTGGGATTGCTGATCTTCTTTCTGTTCATTGGAGTCATCTTGTTCTCCAGCGCTGTCTACTTTGCCGAGGCAGAGGAGCCAGGATCCTACTTTGGCAGCATCCCGGATGCATTTTGGTGGGCCGTTGTGTCTATGACAACTGTGGGCTATGGGGACATGGTCCCAGTCACTATAGGAGGCAAAATTGTAGGATCTCTGTGTGCCATCGCTGGAGTGTTGACAATTGCACTCCCAGTGCCAGTCATTGTGTCCAACTTCAACTACTTCTACCACCGAGAGACCGAGGGAGAGGAGCAGGCCCAGCTGCTCAATGTCAGCAATCCAAACATCCCCTCTGAAACCAACTCTAGCCGCCGCAGTTCATCCACTGTCAGCAAGTCAGAGTACATGGAGATTGATGGAGACATAAACAATAGCATCGACAACTTTAGGGAGGCAAACCTCAGAACTGGCAATTGCACTATAGCCAACCAAAACTGTGTAAATAAAAGCAAGCTGCTTACAGATGTTTAGACACTAGTTAGGAACTTTGGGATCTCTATGGGACTGTCATGTGGAGTAGACCATCACTTAGGAATGCTTCATTTCCCTCCTCAAAGCGCTCAATGGCATTAGGCCTACAACTATGCTCAGCTACATAGGAAGGAAACAGAAAAAAAACTAAGTTGTTCTAGAGTGTGAGACAGGTTGTTAGAATAATTAATTCTTCTGATCCGACAAGTAAATAGGTATATCAAAAAGAAACCATTGATTACTACGCGTATATATGGCTCCCTGGAGGACGCAGAGCACACACTGTCTTATCACACAACGGCGTGATGATTGAAATCTTGTGCATGGAGTACAGATAATATTTCAGCAAGTTGCACAATGCACCAGAAAAGTCTGCAGGGACATGCAAGCATCTGCAGTCAAGTGGTAAGCGCCAATACGTTATGTGACCCCCCCCCCCCCCTCATACACACACATATATCTTCCTCCCTTCCTACAAACGGATCTACTATTCAGCAAAGCACCTTATAGGAGGAAGACTAATCTCTCATGTTTGGATGTAAACAGATGGTGATCTACTCGCTTCACGGACATCTGCAATGCTGCTGTTTTTCCGACAGTTGCTGTAATTGTGATATCACCAAGTGATTCCATGCCATGCCCTTTAGATGCAACACAGCACAATGATAAAGTGAGCTTCACATTAGCATGATTAGAGACTTTCCATTTTGATATCGGCATGCATGTGACATATCTCACGTAATGGAAAGGATGTTCTTTTGGATACCTGCCTCCATCCACTCCTTCTCATCTGTTTTCATACTGAGTGCACTGGATGCGTTTTTAATTTGAAATGCTAATCATTTAGAAGTATAGAAACTGAATGTAAAATCTTAAGGGGAACAGTACATAAATGAGATCATAGCATGAAAAAAGTAACCTGCATTACGGTCTATTTGACTAAGGTACTTTTGTATCCTGGTATATTTAATGCATGACAAGAGTATACAGCTTGTTGCAATTCAGGCACTCTGCAGTGCCCTATTGTCAGGGAAACTAAGGAAATCAAATTCTGGATGTTTCTGAATTGCGGTCAAATATATCCAAACCCACCTTGAGGATGCAGAGTTTCTAATTTAAAAGTAGACAAAGAAACTGAATAAATATTATCAAAAATGCATTTAATCATAATAAGCACCAATTACAGTATTACATCAATAGTGCAGTGCATGGACCTTCTACAAAGAAGACAATTAGTAGTCATGCTTCCATCTCCATGTCAAATTTTAGTACACTTTGTTTTGGAATACACTCAAAAAGGATCTTTACCAAATTTCACAGAGAATTATTCTGACATTAGTTGCTAGTGCCTTTATCCCTTTCACCAACAGGACCAGTGAAAGTGCCTCAGTGTACAATGGTATTTGGTGAGGTTGAGCAGAGCTGGTTCACCTTTTTGGTGTTGGACACACTGTTGGTTATGATGTTAACGATGCAAGATACGCAAGGTTGAAACACATGTAGAAGACGATTGTGTTAAAAAAAAAAAGAAGATGATCCATGGCTGTCATGCACAACCCTAGTTTTCATGCACTTAATTATGCCCTTAAGCAGCAATGTATTGTACTCTGCATGTTTACCAATCCAATTCAAAGGAGAACATCCACCCGTTTTCGGCATATTTTATTCACGTCTGTTGTTTTTTTGTTTCTGCACCATGCATCCTTTCAGGGTCTCTACCTCAGCGAGGTCATTGCAAACTTGCTGCAGAGCTGCAAGCTTCAATGCAGGGCTTCCTTTACCATAATGCAAAATGGAACCTTAAGTGTAAACAGCAGTCATGCAATATTGAATGTCAGAGTCCCAAAACATAGCCTTTACACAAGCACTTAGGACAAATAGTGTACCAGAATCCTGCTCCTTTTGTTCACTTAAAGCTGCGCACAATCAGAACATTCATTCATCGAGAGTTTTTAGAGATTGATTGACTCTCCTGACAGGATGAGGTTGACTGTTTTATATCTTACTTGCTTTGAAACAGTGGTATGTAAGGTTGCTGTTGTGTCACAGAAGCACGCCTTACTGTTCATCAACACGTGGGAGAGAGCAGATATATTAAGTCTGATATAGTTTTTATATCTGTCATACTGCAATCCAGAGTGCAGCCCGAAGTTTTGCACAATCATTTTGTTCTGTTGCTTGAACCATTTTTTGTTAAGTTATATCTTTTTTTCTGTGCTTGCTCATACGTAGTGCATTGTTTCTCAGCACATTGTCCCAAACAAGCGAACTGCAGATGGGCTGGAATAAATTCTAATGACTACTTGAAAATCTCCAGCTACTGTACATCAATCCACACTCAGTATTGAGATAAATTCATTCAAATGATAGTAAGATTTTATACTGTATGCTATTTTTTTTTATTTTTTAAATTTAGCAATCTCCTGACAAGGTCCTATGAAAAACAAAGCTCTGCTGCAGTGCTACTTGAATGTCATAGTTGTTTCTGTCGGTGCAATGGCTATCCTTTGTGGTGCTAGTACAGGACCACCATTGTTGTCCTGTTACCATCACATGTCTGAAGCTGAAGCCTTCATTCATTGTTTTGGACAAGACTTTCTCCATTCTATGATTTTTGTACCCTATCTGGGTTTTTGTTTTGTTTAGTTATTGGTGGTTGGTTAGTACAGGGCACTGTTTGTTATTTTATTTGAAACTGATCTTTGTACTGTACTGCAGAAGGGTGTCTGCCTCAGGCGAGGTAAATATTTAAGAGCCTTGCTGGATGTCAGGATCTTATCATGAGAGCAGGAAAAGACATGTTTGTGTCAGGGATCTTCAATTTGTGTAGGGTTTCTCATACAGACGGACGCCAATAACACCCAATACCATATATGTAATACTATTATCACACACACACACACACACACACACACACACACACACACACACACACACACACACACACACACACACACACACACACACACACACACACACACACACACACACACACACACACAGAATGATACGAGGAAATTATAGTCAAGTCATAAACGCAGCTATCAGGAAATCGTTCGCCCAGGTCATCAAGAATGACTAATGCTTGAAAGTAGGAAAGTCATGTCCTGCATGCCACAGCTCAACATGAGGTGAAGAAAATACAAATGATACCCCTCACATTAGCAGTGCTGTTGCTTCTCTTGCTGTGAGGGCATGTATGGATGGTGCTATGCATTCAATTACCCAAAAGAAACATGCATTCTTAACAGCAATAGAATAACAGATAACCTGTTTCTTAGATGCTTTTTTGTAAGAAAAAAAAAGAAAGAAAAAAAATCAAAAAACAAAGAAACAAATCTATTTTGAATGTCAGAGGAACTGTGATCACTTGATAGATACTCACAACAGGGCTGTTCATGTACCAACCTCTCCCTCTGTTCTGTGATTTTTTTTTTGTAAGGTCAATGGGGTTAAGATGTAGATGGAGGCCGACATTTTGTTCAGAGAAACCCATAAAGAAAATGAAATAAAATCAAAATATATAATATATAGGCTTTTGTAACAATGGCATTCCCCATTAACCACCCGGGTCAGACTCGAGTCGTTTTGTAGTTAGTAACAAAGGCTGAACCTTATAACACCATCCCGAAGGAACGGCCCATAATGCACTTAGAGAGGATCTATCATCAGTTCACTGGGCTGATCAGCTGTGCGAGTGAATGTGAGAGAAGGTGCCTACATTGTTATTACATGTTCATATTGTTCAGCTCACTGTCAGATGTTACGCTTCTGCAAAGAAACTCAAGCAAGAAAAAACTGAATCAATTAAACTAAGAAAAAACATGAGAACAAAATGCAATTTAGCTACAATAAGATAGAGAAAAGTAACCACTATATACTGCAAGTAAGTATAAAAAAACAAAACAATTTGAATGTGTTTTTATTTCCCTTTTTCTTTTGGTGGCACTGTCACGTGACTGATTTAGGAAGAACATGCCATATACTGGAACATCAAAGGGTATGTTCCACTGGCAAGCCATTATAACGAAACTACTGTATTATGATCAATTGTTATACAATAAATGATATGGACATTAAGTGAATTTAAAAAAAAAAAAACATGGTTTGTTTTTTTAATTTCAAGAGAAGAAAAAAAATACAGGATTCATTCAACCATCATGTTCCCATTTTCTCCAGTCTCCGCTGCTGAACCTGCTGCTTTAATGTATCTCTACAGAAACCTACTGATCGCAAAAATATGCATGGTCGACGGAAGACTGCATGAGCTTTGCCTTTCAAACTGTGGATCAACTATAACACAGTTGCATCATGTAAAATAAATTTAAAAAATTTAAAAAAAAAAAGAGAGAGAAAGTAAAGAAACCCTTGCTTTCATCTGCACCAAGGCTTTGTGTAAAAGGCCCTGTTCAGAAGTTGTTGTGAAACGTGTCCTCTGCTGGATTTCTCAAAAGCACCTTAGCGCTGACCTCCTCACTAAGACGCCGCCGGGTATCCGAGCCGCACTCGGCGCGTGTGGATGTTCGGGTTGTGCTCGCTTAGGCTCTGAATGTGAGCGAGGACATAAAGGGCTAGTTTCTCAGACTTCTATCTCTATTCTAGGACTGAAGCGCTCGTTCGTGTGACACTTCGCCCACTCTCATCTCAGTCTAGACTGTAGTGATACTGTGTTGTGAGAAACATGCCTGTCGTGTCTCAGCAGGGCCCGTGTCACACAGCCTTGTCTGTACCACATCGGTTTTTAAGGCGTTCCTTGTTGGCTAAAAGGTCTTGATACTGGACTGCTTTCTGCCTGCTGAGGAGGCACTGAACAGGATCAAATGTCAGGATTGTTGTGTACCTCACTCGCCAAAGGTGACTTTCAGTGAGAAGATCGGGCTCGCGACGGCTGAGTTGGTCTTTTCCGTCAAGGACGCACGTCTGACTGCAAGTATAGGGCCGTTTTTGGAGGACATTTGCAAAAAAGTGAACTGTTGAACTCTTCCGCTCTTCTTTTCATCCACAAGCAAAACCAAACCTCTTTCTTGTGTTTTCTGATCCAATCACCATTGTCATGTTGTGTTTATTGAGGATTATGCTGCAATGTGTTCAGTTTGTCTGATGATGACGACAAAGGCATGGTCTGTGATCTATGCAAGGGTTATTTGTTTTTGTTTTTCTTATATCACTTTTGATTTCATCTTACATTACCTACAATAAATTTTTAAGGATCTGCTGGTGTATGCTCATTTTGGCTTGGGGTGGGGGACTTAAACCGTCCATTGTACACTAAGTTGTCAGAGTCGATCGCGTGTCCCACTAACAGGAGGAATATGCTGCGGTGTGCAGTGTTTCAGAACTGGAAGTCTCAATCTAAATGTGTCCAGCTGTGTACTACCATCTCGCTTAAGCCATTAGCAGTGATTCACGAGGCTAAGGTAATGGTTCCACACTAATCCTCCATCCCGGGAGAGCCCCGCTTACCTCTGTCATTCCCTGCGAGTTGTTACGCTGCACCTCGGAGGCCTGAAGAGTTCCTTCCGCGCTCTTCTTTTTCCTCCTGTTTTCATATGGACACATGCAAGAAACCGTCAGTGTGACTCTGAGGTGTTGTGCACACGCCGAGTGTAGAATAAGGGCAGCAACTAAATATTAATGTCAGCGTAGATTAGTGTGCTGATTATTTCACCATTTCCTAAAGCCCAAAGTGATTAGGTGGAGATATTCAGTTTACCATCTTATATGACAAACAAAAGCTGCAAATCGTCATATTTGAAAAGCTGAACCAATTAGTAATGTTTCCCATTTTTGATGGAAAAAACGAAATTGAAACAAGATTATTAACAGGAATTTATTTGGCATCTATTGCTCAACTAATCTGTAAAAATAGACAGTTAAATTCTTCGGAGTAATTTGAGATACTTGGGTCAAAAAGATTACGTATCCAAAATAAAAATTACTGTTCTTCAGTACTTTTGATTGCAGTCATAAATCTGGTCTCCTCTGTGAGGCAACTCTTCAAAATGTCCAACCAACAAGTCAGCGAAGCATAAAAGAGGAAATAGGGTGATAGGTTGAACAACTTGAGTGGAAAACACTTGCACAAAGTAGAAGGTTTTGCATAAATAAAATCAGGAGACTGCATGCTTTCAAACAACGTATAATTTGCGACGGTTAAGTGAACACTAAGCCGTGGTCAGACCATAACACACCTAAAGTGGAGCTACCAACAAAAACATTCCTCAAAAACACCTTGCTCCTACGAGTGTGATTTTGAAATCAATGTCAGATAGAACGTCATAATGAATAAGTGTTAATACGTGCAGCTGTCGAGGGCAGTCTCCTCGGAACGGCCAACAAAAAAACATCCAATCACAGAACAGAACACTCAGAGGGAGAAAAGAAAAAAAAAGCTGAAAGAAGTGGGCGACAGTTTTGGGGTGTGAAAATGATTCACTCCCTCTCCTGTCTTCTGATGGCGTGAAGCTGAACATCTGACGGCGGAGGCATTGTGGTGAACGCTGCCGCTCATCTGACACTCTCAGTTTCTCTGTCCGCCACGGGCTCTTTCTCTCTCTGTGTGTGTGTGTGTGTGTGTGTGTGTGTGTGTGTGTGTGTGTGTGTGTGTGTGTGTGTGTGTGTGTGTGTGTGTGTGTGTGTGTGTGTGTGTGTGTGTGTGTGTGTGTGTGTGTGTGTGTGTGTGTGTGTGTGTGTGTGTGTGTGTGTGTGTGTGTGTGTGTGTGTGTGTGTGTGTGTGTGTGTGTGTGTGTGTGTGTGTGTGTGTGTGTGTGTGTGTGTGTGCTCTGTGTTGGCTGTACAGTGACCTTAACAGAAGTGAGTCTCTTCTTGCTTGTCCTCTGCATTGCCCTCAGGAAATGCAGCACTCCTCACTCTGCAGGCAGCAGCAGTAAGGGTGGGGTGAGCTGGCGTAGGTCCCATTCTTCTTGCACACATTCTCTCGCTCTCTCTCCCCTCCCGTGTCCATCTTTGTCTCTCACTCGCTCCCTCTCCCGAGTGTTGTGAAGCTCCACTGGACTGTAATAGCAGCACAGAGCATCGTACAGGAGAGGAGCTCGCTCGTAGTAGAGGAGATCACACCTGCTTTTATTAGATTTCTCTTTACGCACACACACGCAGAGAGAGAGACTTACAGATCTGACTGTGGCTGCTGAATAACAGTCCACATGCTCATGTTGACTTTTACCATCCATTACCTTTTTTAAATTTTTTTTATATTTGTATTGGGACAATCCAAGTGGCAACCCACCGTGACATCACCCATTGGTTTGTCAGCCGCCGTTTCGGTCTGATTTAGGGCTCATCCATTGCACGTCCACCTACACCTGCAAACCTCTTCTATTGGACGCCGCCAACTGTCAATCACACTGGAGCCACGTCCCAATGTCCGTCGTCTATTTTACTCTAAATGAGACCATCATTTATAAAATGAACATGATGCTGTACTGGAGTAGACTTGAAACTAAAGATTGAGAACAGAAACACCTCAGGAAAAAGTTTACTGACTTTATAAATCAAGTGAGAAGTAAGAGTCATTTTCTCTGACTTAAAGAAACTTACTTCTTTTTGCAACAAGTAGAGTCGCCCTCTGCTGGTCATTCGAGAGAATACAGGTTTCAGGCATTTCCTCATTGGCTTCACTTTCAGGCCCCAGTGACTGCGTCCATTTTAACATAGTCTAAGGGACAAGAACAATAAATCGCATTAACCAATACCACATACATTTGCTGTGTAACCTTAGCATATCTGTAATGCCTCTCCTTAGATGGATCTTTAAAATACACAAAACTCAATGAGAAAACTTAGGTGCAAGCAGTTTGTAGAGTGTAAACTTTGTGTTCAACAGAGGGAAATAGCTTTATCACACCCAAGTTATAGTTTCAAACTGCAATGCGCTGATTTCAGGCTCGACAAAGCCGAGCAAAGTAACCGATGGCACATTCATCATTCATTCTGTCTCCTGTTTAAAAGGAGACGTGAGACCAATCGCCCACGTGTTTTCATCCTCACAAAGCCTGTGGCATTAAAAAAAACAAAAACGGCACACTAACATTTCAGCTCAGGACGTCTCCAGTGAGGTTGATCAGGATCGCTCACAGACATCTTGAATAATGGGCAGTGATATTTTGACCGATGGTGTCCACTTCTTTTGGTTGGTCTTGCACATTGATGATAGAAATGTGGTTCGGTGAGAAGGAGCAGGACCCAGATGCAAAGTGCAAAAGAAAAAAAACCAAACCAAACCAGGAAACAAGGCACGACATCACAGACTGGAACAGAACAGGCCAGACACAGGAACAAACTGGAACGACCTGGGAGCACAAAGACTAAACACACATGGGCAGAGTGGACACAGGTGAGACACATCGGGCGGGGCACACAATCACAGAAGCGGGAAACAAAAGAAAACAGCAAGAGACGAGGGGAACGGGATGTGCATGTCAAAATAAAACAGGAAACACAGAACGAAACACAAGGGATAACAAAGGTAACTTAAAACAGAGACACATGGAATGTTTGAAAAATGAAAAATAAACCCACAACAAGGGATGAAGAAACCAAAGTAACAGATACACAAGGAACAGTAAATCAAGTCCACAATAAGGCCGAATCATGACAAAACGTGGCTCTGAGACCTCCAAGGCTGTGCAATAAAATACCAAACGTTTTCATGGTGAGTTCAAAATGATCCCAGTCACGATCCACTGTACAGAGTTCCACACGTTGATCATCCCCCCAAAACAGAGAAAGAAATTCACGTGGGGTTTACGAAAAGGAAATATTACGATTCCCAGTTGAAGCTCATCGTGTTTGTCCTGAGAGGAACCACCAGCTCACTGAGCAGCCGACAAGCCTGGTTATTTAAGCCCTCATAGATAAGATGTAGCTGAGCAAATTCAATGAAATCTTACTAATTCTAATACCACACTGTCTCTCATTCTGACTTCCTTCGCCACAAGCCCATTGGTCCCCACAGAAGACGTGGATCTTTCAGAATGAGTCCCGACTGTATAGTTTCATTTTTATACAACGTCGAACAATCTTCGAAAAGTGTTTTTTCAGCCATTGATTTACATGGATAAGTATCTAGGGTAAAGAATGCACATTATTAAGACTGAATAGTTTTGTCTGTATTTGTACAGAATATTACCAGGTTGACTGTTTACACTGTCAGGTGGATGTTTAGCTTCAGGCCTCAGGTGAGCCCTTGTATTCAGAACTGTGGTTTAAGCCACTGTGCTGGTAATCCCTGATCAGCGCGTTGGACTCATTGAGGTGCTGTCAGTCAGTGGTGCAGTATAGGCCTTCAACGAGATTGATACCCCCGTCCTCCTCCTCCTCCTCCTCCTCGCTCTACAGTATCTTACAACACCTAAAACACATGTCAGCTGTTAGCCACACGAGTTCCCATCAAGTTAATAAACGGTATAAATGACTCAGGCTTGTCTCCACGTCGTCCGGGCACGTTACATTGACTTGTTTTCATTTCCCGGAGACTTACTCAAACCTTAACCAAACATGTATTCACCATTTGAATATTTACCTAACAGAGACTTGATTTTTGTCACCATGAGGACGAAAAGTCTCACACGCACACAGAGAGAGAGAGAGAGAGAGAGAGAGAGAGAGAGAGAGTATGGCCAATATGCCTGAGTCAGGCTTCTGGCTCACTTGATATTCTGATCGATGTATTTGAAGACATACAATCATCCTTTGTATAAAAACGCCATGCCTTTCCTGTTGACGTCGCCCAAAAAAAGTTCCTCAAGGGCCTTTTCAATCAGCTGTGCATGCAAAGTATCATATGATCGCCCCGATATCAAGTCGCAAGTGTCCTCTGCCCGATCGCAGTGTAAAACCGCCTCACAGAGATGCCTGAGCAGAGCGCTCGGCCCTCTAACAGCTCCACGTAGGTTCTGAATGTTAACAATGTGCAAAATAGCTTTCACAGCATTATTGGATCCACCATGCTGGAGCCAAAGCCCTTGGGCCTAACACCACCCCACCCCCAGGTCCAAGCCCACCAGTTCATCTCTTATCTCCTGATCCCCGAGGCCCTCTCCCTCTCTGGTCCACTTCCTCTTTGCATTACCTCCATCAGGCCAGGCTGCTGACACACTTGTTTAATAATTAAGGGCACGTCCATAATTTCCTCGTCCTTGTGGAAGTCCACAAATGGTCTCTGTGAAACTCAGGCCAGATAAATGTACCTCTTTACCCCGGGCCACTGACAGCCTTACATCACTACAGAGACGAAACAGTCCAGCGATGGTGGCGGTGACCCGATTAGACGCGACGAGCTCATCATCACGAGTCAACCGCCGATCTTTTTCATGCACCCGTTCGTTTGATTTCCATTGACGTAGATACATGCTCACCCTGTGGTGTGTTCAAGGAATACTGCATGACTGAGCACGTTGACTGTAAACAAACATCCACGATCCCTCCATAAAACAATCAATCTATAAAGCGATCGATCCATCTATTCATCCGACCAACTATGAAAAGTGCTACAGATGTGGTCGCAGCTCTGTAAGGCTGAGCTTAGTCACAGCATAGTTTTGTTTAAATGCTACCACCAGCATGCAAACATACTGATATTTTCACTGTGTTCACCATTATACAATATTGGTCTGATCATATGATGACTGCACTTTTCCAACGTCTACTTTTGAGGAAGAGACTTCTTGGTGATAGAAAACACTTTCAACAGAAGACACCATTAATCTGCAATTGGCGTTTTCTCTCGTATCAATAAAACATTAAATACAGTAATAACTTAAACCCACACTAGTGCCTTGTCCATTAGTAACAGATTGTTCTGTAAAGCTTTTGGACTGATGGCATGGTATCTTCCAGACTGTCTATTTGAGCGCTCACTTCTGGCTGTTGGACAGGTTTTCTCCCTGGTACATAAGATATCGGGATGTAATAAACTTGTTTGAAGGCATCATTATTTCCATGGTGGCAGCAAAGCATATTCAGAGAGTCCTGTAGGTTAAACTGGAAAAAAGAAAACACTTTACGGCTGACTAACTCTGACCAACTCAAAAAGAGTATTTGATATTAGCCAACGTTCTCAGGTAGAGCTAAACACAAATTACAGCTAAGACTGGTGTGACTGTCAATATATTTGCAGGTATTTAGTAATAAGTGAGTATTGGAGATGGTTTACCTCAGGATGGCACCAGAATAGAAGTTTAGTGATCACCAAAGTTCATCCTGGGGAGGAACCATAGTTAAAAATACAGAAATATCTTCCCTTTACAGAAGATTTGTTTAGCAATTTTTCAGATTTAAGTTCCTCTTATTTTGATCAATGCTCACAATCTGCACACGTCCTTGTGGTATCGGGCGATGTGGGTCTCAGTTTACGTGCTCCTCCTGCCCAGTGTGCAGGGTCAGCGCGCTCGTCCGGGGGAGAAAATCCAAAACTAAACAAAGAGAGCACCAAAGCGGTGCTGTGACCTTAGCGCTTCAATTACATCCCCACACAGCGCTCAAGGAGGCTGGCAAATAAACAAAACCACAAAATGATATCACCGCGAAGTACGAGGGACCTGCTGAGATGCACACAACACGAGCATCGACTGTCTGCGCCGACCTGGAGTCTGAGCCGCCACCAGAGGTTACTGTCATGCTGCACAGGCGGCGTTTAGCACAGTAGATGGCACCTTCGTGATCACAGGTGAGAAAGAAGCAGTGAGCTTTCAAAGGAGCAGTTCAACCTTTCGAAAAAAGAGTAAAATAACCAAATTGACCGACAACTACTTTCACTATTAATAGGTATGACTGTTATTTTATTTCATAGTTAGTTGATTGTTCAGTGTAGAAAAATTGTAATTAATCTCTGAAGCCTGACACCTATTCAAATTGCTTTGTTGTGTCTGGCCAACAGTGGAAACCCCCCACATTTTGACTTTACTATCAGAGAAAAATGGACATTGCTTCTGTTTATCAACTAATGACCCGATCAAATTTACCATATCGGCCTCAGAGTAATGGTTGGTGACGGAACAGCACTGAAGCCTACATCTGGATCCAACAACAAATGTCTGCCCAGTACGAGTTATGCGGCCGAGATCTAGGGTCTCTCCATCACACTCTGCGATGTCTGAATTGGACTTATGAATAATATCAACGTCTGATGAACAGCTGTCATATCGTAGAAAGCCCCCAGAGGAAAACCAGACACACGTGGGACGTCCAGTATATTTCCCCTGAGGTTGCAGGACAGGACACTGTTGGACATAGACCACGGTCCATGTTGCTCCACATACAGACCCAGAGTGGTTACACACTGTACGATGATGAAGGAGCATGTCAGTTTTCCTGCCCATGCAGGACACATTAACTGGACTGCTGGTGGAATTTACAGTAAAGGCTTGTGTGGGTCAGCTGAGAGCTGTGCACACTGCAAAAGATATCCACCTCACTGTGTCAGTCAGTCTCTTCTGAATGTTACTTTTTAGAAAGCAAGAAAAAGAACCTGTGGCGATAAGGTGAAATAATTCTCTGCATTTTAACCGTCTGTTAAACTGACAGGCCTTCATTCTTTTTTGCTGGTTTCATAATGTTGCCACTTGAACGCTAAGCCCTGCGGAGAAGCGGAATCATTCAACCCTTTTGCCGTTTTCCAAGATGGTTCTCAATGTTTTATTTGTGATTGCAACTGATAATTATTTTCCTTATCAATTATTATTCTGATGATTTTGTGTTTAAATATATGTTCTGTAAAACAGTTAGAAAAAAAAAAAAACCTTTCCCAGAGCTCAAGGTGACGTTTTCAAAAACAATTGGCACACACACATTGGCACAAATTCTCACAGTGAAGGAGCTGGAACCAGAGAATTTTACAGTTTTGGCAACAAAAAAGTTGCTGATATATATTTTTTACCACCCGACCAAATGATGAACCGATAAATTATTTCAGCTCTAGTTTTTAATTGCTCGATATGAGACTAAACTTCAAAAGTTTGAATTTTTTGCAGTGCAAGCAGCTGCACTGGTGAGAGAGCCTGTCAGAGGCTGACAAATGGAGAGAGTGCTTTCTGCTGAGAGCAGTCCCTGCAAGCGCCTGGAATGTATACATACATACATACATACATATACACACATAATGTCGTACATATATCTAATATTCATCATTCCCGCAGGATGAAATCAGCCGACTCTTCATCTAGGGCTACGATGAGGTTGACATTTGTGGTTTTGAGAGAAAACAATTTGACTGGTTGTTGTGAAGTTTCAGTTGAGTCAAAATAGTATTAAACTGAATTTGGAGATACTTGAATAAATTTAACTAAGCGATGGAGATATCCACACTGTTGTATTGCAGTTTTTCCTATGTGAGGGTGAGAGGGGTCGGGGAAAAATGTTTAAGAGTCTTCCTTTTTTCACCCCAAGGCAATTCATATTTCTTCTAATATTGTGTATAGCGTCCTGCATCATTAAGCATGATATCTGTGCAGAGAAGTGTCAGAGAGGGTCTAATGAAACAAGAGGCAAAGCCTAAATGCTGACGTGTAAGTGCGATAACAGCAGCAAAGAGTCCTGTTCACCTGCACAATGTCACCGAAGGAGACACGAAGCGACCGCAGGCGACACCGCTGCAGTCTGGGGCAGCGTCCGTGTACATCGCACGTATATTGCCTCACAATCCATCCATCCCTCTCAGCTCTATAAGCGGCAGCCACTGCAGCTGCTGTGCCCTCTCCACATGCCCTCTCACTGTAGCTGCAGTCCTCGAGGAAAGCGAGATTTCAGCAGTTTAACAGCGTGAACCCCTGCAGAGGACAGCTCAGTGGAAGAGTGAACAATCAGGGCTTTTTTGCTGCTTGTTCTGTTGGAACACCTGACTGGAGTCAGGGCCATTTGCAGCTCACGGACATTTATTTGCACACACTCAGTGTGCCTCGTTTAGAGACAGGGAATTGAAGTCACATCATTTCACACACACTTTCAAAATGAAATAAGAATAATGTCACAGTTATCCCCACGGCTTCATCATGAAAAGGTTCAAACCTCTCCCAGAGTAACCTCTAACCTCTTTTGCTTCTTAATCCAGCCCCACTCCCCGGTCCTCCTCCATCCCCTTTATGATAATGAGCATAAATATGCAGTTTCAGCAAATCAATAAACTAATCAGTGGCAACACTGTCTGTCACAAAGCACTTAATGATTGAGTCCAGTACAGTATTTGCTTTTGGGGCAAAAATTCTTCCGCTGATGCAGAAAGAAGCCGAACACCAGCTCTTTTCTGCAGCAGCGGAAGCTGAGCAGATGCTATTCTTGAATGTGTCGGACATGCATCATCACAAAGATACCTACGCTGTGTTTCGGAGCAGCGTCTGCGTGAGTGGGTGTTGGTGCGGGAACACTCTCCTCCTCAGCAGAGGCCCCCCTCCCACCCTCTGTGTTGCTGCTGACTCATTGTCACAGCCCTTGAATCTGCTGCCTGCCTGCATTATTCACACACTCACCTTCCTCTGCTGGTGCCTCCTCAGCACCTGGAGCCTGTGAACGGCGGGGGCCACTTCAACCCCCCCCCCCCCCGGTGCTGAACAGAGGGGCTTCAGTTCCAACCACATGTCCAGTTACTCCGGGACTAGAGCTGAAAGAATCAACAATCCATTAGGGCGATTGACTGAAAAAAGATGGTCAACTATTTTGATAATCAAATAATCATTTAGCCCTCTGTGAGTCCGAACTGAGAAGCCTGAGGTGGAGCTGTGGGATATCTGATGATCGTACAAGTATTTTTGAAACTAATTCAAAATGTAAAAAACAGTTACTTGTTAATATTTTCAGTGATTTACAGTTGAACATCCAAATATATTGCATATTTCAACTGAAGCCTCTTGCGTTTCCTGATTCTCCCGTCAGGTGATGTAATTACAGGAGCAGCAATCGTAACTCAGAATAAGGATCCTCATCCGTCCACACACACCTGATGTTTTCCTCAGCCGCCATTTTTTCTTCTTTCCTAGAGCAGAAGCTTGAGTGAAATTTAACTCACGTGATTATTGCTGTCATTTATTTTTGGAAACTGTTTTGCGATACTTAAAAAAAAAACAAAGCTTTACTTTTGGCATTTCTGTTAAGAGGGGCACTCAATCACAATTTTGTGGTGGTCACATTGTCATTTTGAAGACCCCTGGACTTTATGTTTAATTTAATATCAATAATCTTAAATTGCATCCGGATCAGGACTAATTTTGGATTGGTCTAAAACTGTCAACTGTCAGTCTGGAGGTGGAGGCACCTGATTCACCTGATGTCTAACTGCAGAAATAGTCTGGCCCCTGTGTCAGTTGTGCTCCTCCCCGTGTCCGTCATACGTCCTACAGGAAACAAATATATGTCTCTGCTGCAGGTATCTACTGCTGCATCTACGAGAGCAGGGCTGCAAACTGAAGGCCTGGGAAATCCACGATTGCTGTTGCTGTGTGGTAATAATATGAGAACACCTCTTCATCCACTTTGCATTTAATAATTTGATGTGCTTATTAAGATACTTAACGATGGCTATTTTGTGGGAAATACATGATTCATATGAAAAACTACTATCTGAATATCATTCTGTGTAACCGTGTGTGCGTGTGCGCGCAGGCCTGAAGTTTAACTGCAGAGCTTCATCCTTCACAGAAAAAGTGATCTGCCCCCTAGTGGATGACATTGGAACAAGAAACAGGAGTAATTTATTAGATTGATTGATATATTATTGGCTGAGTACTTTAAAAGTTTAAACATTCCTAAGCGTACATGTTTGAGTCAGGGTGGTGAGAACACAACAGCAGACAAACACCAGCTCTGAGTTTTCAGTTTTATTTAAGGTTCATTTTTCCAGACCTGCAGAGGACAGTTCACTTCCTTTTAAGCGCCTTGATTTGTTTCGTTATTTTTTTCTTTAACCGCGCAACATCATGTTAAAACCCATTGTATGACTGTGTTGGTTTCTCCTGGATGAGTTTGTTCATTTTGTGAATACTGTTAAATACAGAACAGCAGGAGGAGGGGGGGGGGGTGGTGGTAAGAGAGAGAAAGAGAGAGAGAGCAAACACGGATGAGAATTAAGACTTCAAAAAGAAATAGAAACGGCGGTGGTCGGAGAAGACGTTCTCGAGTCCTGAAGGCGGAGAGCTCCTTCAGTCACTACTACAGTACTTGGTATTGTCTTGCAGCACCTTCCTTTGTGACACACACTCACATGCAGTTGCTGAAGTCAAATACAATATTGCATACTTTTTCAGCAATTGAGACTCCTCTTCCAATCGCTCCGGCTCCTTTCTCTCATCTGTCCATTTTAAGGCATCATTTAAGCCCCCGTGGGTTGAACAAAGGGACCTGTTGACCCTTTCTCTATCCTCACGAGTTATTTTGGACATTTCCTCATCTGTCTAGTCATTGTCCTGTCTGCTTGGTGGCTGTCCATGTTAGGGTTTAGCTACTGTAGGTACCACACAGTGGCACTGTGAGTAAGAGTCTAACCCTAGTGCTCAGGATGTGTGCCACGATCTCCCAAAGCCCTGGCTCCCCGCGGTTAGGCAGTGCTCTATCCTCTGATACAGAGGTTCAGCAAAAATGTCCCTCCAGCCGGACGGGGCCAGTGAGAGCCCTCCACTAAAGGGAATGTGGGCCAAGTGGCCTCTCAAGCAGACCATTTGTGTCCCTACCTAACAGGGAGCCCGTGCATAGCCTGTGCCCTCAACTCCCCTGTGTCATCTGCATATACTCTTTGCTCATCAAATCTCAGCTTCTTTTTTTTGGGACATTTCTCTCTTTTTTTTTTAAAACCACTCTCAAAAAAAGCTAAGTGCCAACCCATTTTCTCTCCCTCTCTCTCGTCTTGTTCACGACTTAGCAGTTAAGGGTTAACCGTTTCACAGTCTCCTGTAAAGGTGGGGAGGATGAGGGTCTTTGGGGCAAAGCTTCAAAGAGCAGATTCACAGCTTGCTTCATTCCTCGGAAACTAATCGCGACTTCAACTTTCAAAAAACACTAATGTTGTTCATGCTTACTCATTAGTTACTTTAAAAAAAGACCCCACTTCAGCTAATTTGTTTCGTTTGCCAGTTTGTGAACTCTTGTGTCGCCACTGGGCGCTTCTAAGCTCTACTGTTTCTTGTGCTCTCCGTAAACAGCAAGCTCCACAATGAAGACCCACGTTACGCCCAGTACTAGGCCTGAGGAGCGGTGATGGTAGCTGACAAAGGGTACTGATGACTCGTGTGCCACAAACAATAACGAAAACAAATAGGCATTCGGATTAGACAAAAAGGAAGGAGGAAGAGAAAAAGAAGAAAGCATGTTTGTTACTTTGTTAATAATTTCTCATAATCTGCAGATTGGTGTGTATTGCATTTGGGGGGAGGGGCGGGGTACAGGATGAGTGGGTATAAAGTGGTAGTGTGGGAATGGATGGGTGTCTGCTGTAGTCTGTGTTCAGTGGCGGTCCACAGCGGCACTCTGTAGCAGCTCTGTGGCAGGCTGTCCTGGGGGTCTGAAGGCGGTCTGGAAGCCTGGGGGAGGGGAGTGGAACTGGCTGGCGGGGTTGGCTGTGGGAGGGGGCAGGTAGGGAGCCCAGCCGCCCGCGGCTCTGTGGTGGAGGGGGATATGGGCGTCGAGGAGGCCACTGTGGAGGGGCTGGGGTGTGGGCACTGCTGAACTGGCTGGGCCGTCCATCTCTGTGAGCGCCTGCAGGGACTTGAGCCAGTGTGGTGGGTTGTCGTCCTGGAGACAGTCTAAACTGTTGCCCGCCGTGGCTGGGATGCCTGGGGGTGGGGTGGGGTGGGGTGGGGTGGGGTGGGGTGTCACAGGATAGATGAGTAAAGACAAAAAAAAAGTTTACATACAGAGACATCTCAATCTATACACTGCAGTTAACACAAAGACCCTGAAGCTAATATTTAGTTTGGTTGACAGACTCTCCCTTTTAAAACAACCGACTCTTAGAGCGTCAATAAATATATTTAACTTAATAAATTCACACAGCTGACTTTAGATCCAAAACAATTTATCGATTAATTGATCAACAGAAAAATAAAATTTCAGAAAAAATAGCAATTTTAATATTTCACTGTTGGCAAAACTTTTTTTCCTGACATTTAACAGATAAGGCAAATAATCCATCGGCTTCATCAAAAATGAAATGAATGGTTAGTTGCAGCCCTGACTGACTCTGGAACTTCAGCTGTTGCTTGAATAACAGGTGCACTATTTGCAGAAACTGCATAATTGTCTACTGCAGCAAGGTGTATATGAAAACAACAACAACAACAAAATCAAAAACCAAAAACTACTACTCCAATTCAATATTGTATTTATTGATGAGATGTTACTGGTATTATGCCCTCAATTGGTAAAACACGACTTCTGTCATTAAAGTGACCGCCAACTAAAGGCAAACTCATGGTTTCCATTTCCACATCATCACAATTCCTTTACTATATCACTAAGTTGCATATGATCTGTGCAGACTGTGTGGAAATCCACATACATCCCAAAAATAGGGTCCTGTTCGTGTTTAGTGGGCACAAACTTATTTTTTGCGAATAGTGGGGTGTGTCTTCTTGCTATCAGAAGATCGCCATCACGCTAACTACAGAGCATGTGTGATCCTACGTATAACCACAGCTGCAGTGTTAATAGAGGAACATCCATGTCCACGAGATGGAGTGGAAATCATTAGCTAGCCTTAACTATAACTTTGTTAATTTATCCTTCGATAAAGATACATCAAAGGGGGGAAAAAGACAAATGTTTGTCCCAATTTCCCAATGACACATTTTAACTTAAACAATTAATCAAACATCAAAATTGTTACATCACCATTTCTACCTGTGATGATCGCAGGGTCCATCCAACTGGCTGTGCCATCCCAGCTCAGGCTGTGTGTGATGCCTGCCGGCCCCACCGGCCCACCGATGTGATTAACACTGTTGGAGGATGAGGAGGATGAAGAGGAAGAGGAGTTTGGGAGACCCCCGAAGTTGATATTGATGTTGGGCAGGAGAGCTCTGAGGCCATCCTGCCACTCTTTCACATTTAAGCCATCTATAGAGCCACTGTTTTCTGCAGGAGAGCAAAAAGAGATGTGTCCGTTACTCGGGTGATGTGAACACCGACTAGTGGTTGACTGCAAAACTGCATCTACAAGTGCCTTTTCCTTCCTCTGTAAGGTCAACAGAAGTTAATCACAACAAGTATCACAACACTGTGTGGCAGTGAACACACACTGTCTCATTCAATAACATCATTGTGTTACACATCTGATCTCAGTTTTAACATGATCGTGTGTCCCGTACCTGAGATGGGGATCCCTCCCAGCCCTGTGTTGTGCTGAGGGGGCAGATTCAGGTCCAGGAAATTACTGTGTGAGGCAGCACTGGCTGAGTGGTTCAAGTGTGTGAGGTTATTCCGTGTGGGGACGCCCATCCAGGGGTGTCTGGCAGATGGCTGCTGCTGACTGGCCTGGCTGTTCTGACTGCCGGGGAAGCTGAAGGAGCTGTAGATGGCTCTGTGGTGGAGCTGGGGGAGGCGTGGCAGGCCACTTGGGAAGTGGTGAGAAGCGGCACTGAGGTTGGGGGGTGGCAGCCCGGGACCATGATTGCTCCCCTGTCCGAGGGGCCCCGGGGATGAGGGACACTGATCCTGCACCGACAGCTCCTTCTCGATCAGGTCAGCCAAAGCCTTGCGGGTGACGTCGAAAGGATCGAAGCCCAAATCGTCGTCCTGCTGTTTGCTGGATGAGCCGAAGCCAAAGGCCGCCTGCCAGTCTGTGGAAGAAGACACTGGTATTGTGTCTGTGAGGAAAGAAGACACACGAGTTACTGGAGCCGTCGGTCATGTGATGAATTCTTACGTGATCAACAGCCATTGGATTTTTTAAACTTTTATTTGACTTCATTATTTGATTGGCTGGTGCAGTTACAACTACGTCTGTGACCTCTCTTGACCTTTGGAAAAAAAACAACCCTGGGACCCTTTAGCCTTGATAGCTCTACTTTAGGTGTGTGTACACTGTTTGATAGCATTGTCTTCTGATCCTGAAATTGTGCATTTTAGATACCATCACTGCAACAACTTTTGGCACAGAATTACTTCAGACTTGAATTTCTACATTGTTTATGTCTCTGTTACTTCGGTTCAGTAACTCTTGCATCCACTGTGACTTGCTGGTTGTAAAATGTAAAAGTTACTATTAAAAGGAGGCCAAGGTTATGTCTGTAATCAAAGGGATAAAGAACAGTAACCTTTTTTATCTTGGGTACATTATTTTTCAGCCTAGTGCACTAGAATGGCGGCGTCCCCAAAGAGGCTAAATCCTTTAAACTTGTCTCTATGATGTAGTTTTTCTTTTTGAGTTGAATTTCATCATGCAGGGGACCTTTTGAAATGTAATTAAAGACATGTGAGCACTACAGGGAAGCCAGACAAACATCATTTAATTAATGTTAGTTATTACTCATTTTCAATAAAAAAAGACTTATTGACTAAATGTTGACTAGGTCCCTGACGAATGGCTGACTAATAAGTTGGGTGGGGTCAGCCCACTAAAATATTATATAATATAAAGAGTAAAGCCTGTAACGGCAGAAAATGCTCAAGTAATAAGACGCCACCATTACAGTCAATATTATGGTGTACGAAGCTAGTGGCCACAGTATTATGGAAACAAATAGTCAGAATAAATCAGATGTAGGTCAAACCATCATTTCAAAACTAGACAAACAACAGTTTTTAAAAACACAACCAGTTACGCATTTTACAGCTAACATATCTTGAACCTTAATCTCCAGTGTACCTGATGTGAAGAGGCTCTGTGGTTCAGGGGTCATGGGCCAGTCAGAGCTGCCGCGGGGGGAGCTGGGGAACGGGGGCAGGCCAGCGGGGAGAGGGTTAGGATGTCTGAAGTTACTGTTGTCTGAAAAGAGTGACTGGGACTCTGCTGCTGCACCCTCGAAGGGCGAGCGGGCTGTGAGGTCTGACACACTGATGGGCACCACCAGGCTGGGCTTGGTTAAACCCGGGGGCGGGGAGGGGGAGTCACTGGTGGGCATCTAGATAAAGAGAGAGGGAAAGAGAAATGCTCATGAGTTTGTCCTTTTCAACCTGATTTTGAAGCGTTAGGATATAGCTGAACTGACAAGTGGTTAAGTTGTTATACCTGTTGTAATGTCTCTCCATTTACCAAACCGATCGACTCTGGAGGTTTATCACTGGGACTGAAGACAGCAAAGGCAAAGTTAGATACATAATGGTTCCCATATTTTACACTTGTGCAGTGTTTCATCGTTGTTCTGATATCAAAAGATACATTTGTAGTTTTAAGTACCGAAAACCATTTCAATATTGTTTTAGATCTCCTCTCTCATGCTAAATATACTTTTGGTTGAGTGTATGGCCCTATTGCCAAGGGGTGGTCTGTGTTACCTGTTACTGTCACAGTTAGAGGAGAAAGGGGACAGGGCGGCATGCTGACCAGGACCCAGCTCTGTATCTAGCCCATCTGAAGTAAGAACTTCTTGGTCTAGGTAGTCTAGTAGCGGAGGGGACTTGCGGTCCTCTGAAAGCCCGTTGGCCAGTTTGTTATGCCCTGACAGTGTCGGCCACCCATCTTTACCATTGCTATTGTTGGATCTGTTGCAAAGCAGGAGAAAAAAATGTAACTTAGCACAATAATCAAGAGCTAGAGTGGAAAAAAATAGAAGAAATAAAATAACAACAACCTCTGTGTGGAGTTGGATTTACTCTTCGACTTCTCTGTACCACATGCTGGAGGTTGTAGAAAGCTAGGGTTGATTTTATAGAGGTCTTGGAGGAGTTTCTGCTCATACTCTTGATGTTTTCCAGCCTAAAAACAAAGGACGCAACATGAGACGACTGCCTTTTCAACCATCAACAACTCACACGAGACAAAGTAAGATTTATGCTCTGACTTTACCTGCATCTCCTCTTTAGTAAAGCTAGCTGCTTCATCCCCCAGCTCATGTAGATACATACAATCAGGTTTGGGACACTGCATACTTTTAAGGAAGTAACTGCAGTACTTTGTTGTGCCTAAAGAAGCCTGATACAAAGACAGAAGACAGACAAAAGTCGAGTAAAAAGTGATGCAAGAAATGTGTACATAAAATTCAAAGTAAAGGAATTTTCTTCCGACGGCTTTTAGTTTGATCCTATTTTACACTGCAAGTTGTTTTATATTACGATGTTAACATCTTGCAAACAGTCACAGAATAAAGCAATGATATGGCCTGTATGCGAATACAAAACTACTAACAGTGGTTATTTGCTCACCTTGAGTGTTCTGCCATCAACAACCACATTGTTCACACACTGTATTGCTCTTAAAGCGTCTTCAGAGCGGATGTAAGTGACATATGCGCTAGCACTAGGCCCCTGGAAAATCAGAAAATTTCAATCAGCTGTCAATCAGGGCTCCATGAAATGTTACATTTATTCATTGTGAAAATTAATATATTAAAACTTTTCAGAATGATAACTGAGAAAATAACAACAATTTAATAAACAAGCAAATCTTTGTAACATTCTGCAAATTTGTAAACAACACTTTTCAAAAAAAAAGAGAGGATTTTCTATTTACATTGATTAACTTTTACTAATGTTTTTGAAACTATGAGTTGCGGTGCATCTGAGCAGTTTGATTCCAACACTCACCTGTGAACCGGCATAAGATGTACTATTGTTGATGACCACTTTATGGATTTTACCAAACCTCCCAAAATACTCTGGTCGTTTTAGGACCTGTGGGCACAATGTAAAAAAACTATATGATAAATTGAATTTAAATAATCCGTTACCAGAGAGATTTTATACAATGAAACCTCTTTAATGTACAATGCTGGACACAAGCTTTATGCCCGAGGCTTCTGTGGCTGCTGCACTCACATTACATGTTCATTAAAAATCACTTCCTATCACAATGCTTTCAATCTTCACTATCTGTGGATGAAAATCAAGTTTAAGATAAATCGAGCCGCAGAACCTTCAGTTTGTTACCGACTCTGCATTGTTCACATCAAACTAATGTGGCACAAGTAGAATCAGACATCAAGTTTGTTAGCAATCACTCTGTGCTCACCTCCGGGTCAGCGAGTCGCTGCGAGAGCCCCACCACAAACACCAGATTTCTCTGGACCACTCTGACACTGGCCAGATGCTTGCGGTTTTCTGTCACCTTCTGCTTCTTCTCGTTCTGTTTCTGCTTCTTTTCATTCTTTATCCTTTGGATCTCCTCCTGTGACAGAGGCTTGTACACAGCCGGGTCCTCTGGGTACGGCTGAACAGAGAAAACACAAATCATTTTTTATCCATCTTTTGAGAAAGAAAAAAAAGAAGCTCTACAGGTCTAGATGATGAGGCTTTAGGAAGGATGGAGGCTGACAGAAGCCTTAAGCCACCAGTGTGGTAGATCAGCAGGCATCAATAGACAAACTGTCAATGCTATAAATTTAAATTGACAAAGTGATATCTAAACTGACCAGCCACTTTAAAAGGGGGTTGACTAGTTTATTTACCAACTGCATTAACATTTTGCTAAACGCATCCCCTCACAACAGACAACTCTCTCCAGTCAGGATGAATTTCTCTGCTATTGTGTTCTTTGCAAAGTTTCCTCACCTTTCTGCAGGCGGGGCACAGGCCGTTCTCATCTGTGCGGATGCGATGCCAACAGAAGCGGCAGATCTGGTAGCCACAAGTGCAGGGGAAGAAGTTGACGTCATCAATCTCCAGCGGCTCCATGCACAGAGGGCACTCCATGGGGTCATCCTTCATTTCAGGGCTGTGGGACATCCTATGGCGTGACTAAGGCGAGTGTTGAAGCTGGTCACAGAGCACAGGGCTAAGAAAACAAAGAAAAGATGCAGAGTCTGATTTGCCGTATGACCTTGGTGAAAATAATTTCAACTAACTAGATCTATTCTACTAAATTGAACCTGCTGCAAACACATATACTCATGAGTGGGATGGCACCGCCTCTGCAGCTGAAAAATTGGACTGTGCAAACACTGAAATATTACTATATAAATATGATCGATGCAAAGTTTTACCTAGTCAGCAGCAGACCAAACAGAACACTCTGTTTTATTTGGTACACTTTGCTAAAAATTACTGCAGTCTAAAGAATTATATCTTGCTTTAAATGCAGATATAGTGTTCAGTTTTTCAGATTTCACTTTCTAAGAGAGGAGTGGATTCAACTTCAAGTGGCTATGGAGTTTGTGGAGTTGCTGAAGAGCATTGCAAGTCCTACATTCTGTCAACTCCATTTACACCATCAAGGGCAGATTAGATATCTGAAAAGGCTATCTTTACATTTTGGAGCTGAATCGATCAATTGATCCTCAGTAAATTAACCCGCGGGTAGGGCTGCAACTAACAGTGGTTTTCACAATTACCTGATCAGTTAGCCTATGAAAAGCCAAATAATACCCAAGGTGATGTCTGCAAGTGTCTTGCTTTCTTTGAGGTATAAAAACAAAACAGAGATATTCACTCAACAAAGATATATGTCAAAGAAAAGTGGAGAATCCTTGTAAAATGACTGAAACTAGAAGTAGGCTATCAGAATAGTTGCTGATCACTTTCTATGCATCAACTTGAAGATTCAAAATGTATTTGACCTCCATCTGCAAGTGTTTTGATGATCAACTACTTGAGTGATTTTTGAGCCTGATGCATTCGGTCCATCGCTCTAATGTGCCTGTGTGTGATAAAAGGAGCTGTACGACACACGTCATCTTAAGTTTGTGATGGGTCAACCTGAACATTACGTGGAATTATTGCAAAGACAGCTCCACCAAACAAAAACCCTCGCATAAAATCTTGATGGAGGCATGATGCATGGCCACTGTGACGAACTACGCTGCCTTGGCGGCTGCAACACTGACTGGAAAACGAACGTTCCTCCCAAAACACAAGCTCAACCCGGCCCTGCTGGGAGCTGCCGCGGTGTTGTGGTGTCGTCCAGGGGGTCGACTCAGTGTCATGGTGGACTCGAACAGAGGCATCCAACAAAACCAGCTTCGTGCGCAGTTCAGCAGCAGACCGGCGACAACACCGCTGCCGTCGAACCCCGAGTGATTAAAGCCCACGGTGACAGGGAAGTGCCAACGTTTCAAATACTGCACCTGGCGGCGTTTCGCAGATACACTGGCACGTCCCGGGGAGTCACAGCTTCACCTGCAGACACCAGCTGATAGCCGGAGCCCTTGTGTTGGGCCAAATAACCCAGAGAGGCAGGCTGGTAACTCGAGCTGCTCCGTCCCCTGGATCGTACATTATGACAGATGTTATTTGACCAACGTTAGGGCTTAAGCTAACACTGGGCGCAAACGAGGTAAAAGAAGCCGGTCGGACTGAGAGGGGGACATCCAGGGGCGGCTGGAGGCTCGGTCACCCACGCGAAACACACAGCAGTGGATCCTGACTGGATGTGGATGTTAATTGTTTGAACATTACGCATGACACGCCGCTGCGCGCTCTCCCACATATTAACTGACAGCTTGATTCGTGCTAACCGCTAGCATGCTACACTCTCATGAAGACGTACGGCGCGGCCTACACCAAGCTAGCGCCGATCTGGACGCAGGTTGTCGGCACCGTAAACAACTGACACCGCTCCCACGACGCCGAGACAACACGGACAGCGCGCACACCAGCCCGCGGATACTCTGGTGTCCGTGTGTGGGGGCGCGAGAGACACGGCTCTCCTTTGATGGACGAGGGACAGTGGGAGCTGGCTAGTCCATCTAGCAGCCTGGCTAACGTTAGCGTCACTTACCCTGTCCGTATTTAGCTTAGATTCCACTCCGAGGGAGTCACACCAGATTGGGCGGAGACTGCGACCCAATGTATCTGAAATGTCAAAATTTCTATGAACGGTCACTTACGAAAACCGCAGGTGTGTTGGTCTGTTGTAATTAGAAGGCTATAAAGATGTTTTTACCCCTTTCTTTTCTTGGTATTGTGGAGACAATTTACGCTCAAACCACCATCTTAGCTAGCATTAAAGTTGGGAGGAGGGAGTGGGGCAAGTATTCGGCGCCACTGAGTCTGCGCATGAGGATAGGTGCATTGTGGGAGATGGAGTTTTACGCGGTTCTCAACCAGGAACTACAGGAACTAGGAAACATTTTCTACAAACCTGTGGGACATAATATCTAAAATAGAAATATATAGTAAAAGTGCATATGAAGTCCTGCACATTTGATTATTTACATTTATACGACTTTCAGGGTTTCAACAACTTTTCAAGACCCCTTTAATACTTTTAATGTACTTAAGTTTAAGACCAGTTTTTACTGACGATATCGCCTGAAACGATTTACCAACTTCATTAAGTTATTGACATTTATGTCAATTGTTTGTCGCTGCCAATGTCAAATGGCAGAAAGTGAATGGATGAATAGATGGAACGATTAGTAAATTTCAACTAAATTACATACGTACCCAAGGACCACATATACATTTCATAAAACATCAGATGTTTGGAACAACAGTACTATTCATCCAGTTTTTGCTGGAATCAAATAAAAACGCCTCGTATAAGTAACATTACCCCCAAAACCTCCTCCATCACTGCTGTTAAATATGTATTTTTCAGTACTGTAAGAAATCAAAACAACAGAGAAATTTACAATGTATAATCTTAAATCATTTATTTTCAAGGATTTGTAATCACAAGCTCAAGTTAAGATATCAAATACAATTTGTGTAATGTAATTCATTAACTCACTTACAGAATATTAAGGCATGAAAATCAAAAAACAAAAACATTTGTTTAAAAAAATCACAATGTTCAATAAACCAGATTCCTCCCACATTTCTTTTTCAATTTGAAATATTTTCAATCTATGCACCTGTAGCTCAGTTTGGGCCAGTTCTGAGTCTGGACTTTTTTTGGATCCACAGATTCTAATGTGAGCGCGGGGGCGATGGGGTGCGGTGAGGCCAGGGACAGCCGTGCAGCCAGGAGCCCCATCCTGACACAGCTGTCTGTGTCTCGCTGCTGGAGGATCCCTGCCATCAGAGCACCTGCGAGACTGCAGACAGAGTGGGGATGAGTGTCTTTTGTTTGAGTTGTTTAGGCATGATTTTGTGAGCGAGACAATGGAGGTCCGTGGAAATGAAAAGTGGCTGATACTGCAGCAGCAGCAGAAAAAGAACAATGGGAGAGAAAGAGGTAGAGACAAATTTTAGCACCTATCTCCTGCTCCTGATACGTTCATTGTCTCTTCTGCGGTCACAGTCAGTGCTGGGTAGTGTACAGCACAAAGCTGTCTTCTCTGAAAACCCAAGTGCAGCAAAAATTAATCTTCACTTTCACTGTCTTGGTAATCATCATCATCCTCATCAACATCAAGTATAGACAATTCTCACCCTCTTCTGTTTGCTTGGCTGCAGGTTGACTGAGCTTCCATCCTGCTCTCCACACAACAACACACCGTTAGCCCCCAGAGTCACCACCAGACAGTGAAGATGCTCCAGAAGGGGGCGTGAGAGAGCCACAGCAACATCCAGCACCTCCTCCAGAGAGCTTGGCAGCACTGCCATGCCATAAGACAAAACCACATCCGCAGCTACTGTCACACTATTTTCATTTTTTCAACAAGGAACCTAATTGTAACACTCATGGGAGGGAATCTGTGACATAGTTGAACCATTAAATACTGTTTTCTGTCTTTCAGTCGACTTGTGTTTACCTTCAGGTGTCGGGATACCCAGTGTTTTGTTCATGGTGCACAATTCCCCCAGGTTTGGGGATGAATAGGACAGAGACTTCCAGGCGTCTGACAGGAAAGGCTTGCGAGCCTTTTCTGAATCCGTTGGCTCGTACCAAACTGTGACACACAGTATTACATAAAATCAATGAAAGCTTGTGTTCACAATCTTTCATTTTCATTTAGTGGCCATATCCCACAAGCTTACCATTGATGTTGTGCTTTTTGGCAACACAACAAACATAGTCGATGGTGGAGGCAGGAATATTTCCATCTAGACACACAAGAGTGGCTGATAAAAGCTGCTTCTCAAACTGGGACACCTTCAAAAGAGATTTTCAAGGACAAAATCAAGAAAGAGTAAGAGAGAGAGTAATCATATAAGTGAAGATTATTTCTATTGAACCTTTAAAAAAAAGAGGTGCTTCAATGATACACATAACAGTGATTTGTGGGATGGTCAAAGATAGAGGGAAATACAAGTGTTTCAACTCATCATTATTGTCATTACTGATTAATTGTTCAGTCAAAGTTTCCTAAAACCCAAACTGAAATATTCAAACAACTTATGTTTTACATCTTTTTGTTCAAAACTCAAAGCTATTCACCTAACTATCTTTGGAAGACAGAGAAAATGACCAAAGGTCTACAATGACAAAAACTGTGCATAACACCAGAGTGATAAGTTGCATATGAGCCTGTACAGGTAGGTTTAAAAAAAACTAATATTTAAAGATTGTGAAGAAAATAGATATAAAGATTTCAGCATTACTTCATTTGGAGACCTATTTCCTTACTGGTGTTAAAGCTAACAATAAATAAAAAATTCAGTTCAGTTCAAAATGACCTGAGGTTAATGGATTGTGCCGTTACATCACCTGTAAATCCTCATTGCACCATTCCCAGAGCAAACAATTATATACAAAGGTAACTAATGATAAAAAACATAATAGTGACAAAATGTCATTTTAATATGTTTTAAAAATGTTAGAAATAACAATGTTTCTTTGTGCATTTATGGTTTTGGAACGTCAGTGCCGGAGTGGTGTGACTGAAAGTAAATGTCTTTGTCAGCACAACTTACATACTGCTCTGTGATTTGCTGGTGAATGTCCATGTCTCCCAACCCAAGACTCAGTTCTCCACTCTCAGTGATGACAGCACAGTAAGTAGCTGTGCTTTGCTCTTCCAGCCTAGAAACACCACTCGTGTTCTAATACAGAAACAAGAAAAATAAAATAACATTTATATATTTAACTAAAATAATTCCAATCCTCCCGCGACCCTTAAATGGATAAAGTGGCAGATGATGGATGGATGGAATTTCAATCCTGCTCAGTGACAGTCGCCTCTTGACGTTCACATACCATATGTTTACAGTAGTTTAACACTGCATCGCTGTTTGAATCGGCTCCGACGGCTGAGATGAACAGAGGTCTGTGGCCCAATCGACTCAGAGAGTCTTGAAAGAAAGCAGAGAAGAAGGGAGTGTGAGAAAATCAGGTTTTTACCTGCTGATGAAAATGTGCATGAACTAGTCAGATAAAGATCTCACCAGCGATGTTCCGTCCTACGCCACCAAATGACTGACACACACTCCCTGGGTTGGTCTGCCCAAACTGAAAGAGGCAACAAGTGCTCTTGGACGTCTCAAACTAGATATTATGCTTTCATATGATATGGAATAACGTGGATGAATAAGTCTTGTAAACTAAACTTACTTGAATTGTTTTCTTTTTTCCTTTGGCAATAAAGTCCACATTTATTCCTCCTATCACAACCTGTAAAACAACAGCACTTCTGGTAATGCGTCGTGCCAATGTTTGACTTCACACTGAAAAATGTGTAAAACAGTGCAACATATTTGTATACTCACAATGTCTGTTTCTGATTGTGATTGTTGAGAATGATGAGTTCTACTTCTCAACTTTCTCTTATTCATTTGTTTTGACAGTGCGCAGGCTATCTGACTTCCAACTCGAGCATTGTTATGAATGAGAGCAATATCTCGGAAGACAACAGGTAAAGGAAAGTGTGTTACAGCTCAAAGGTGATCTACAGTCAGTGGCATTCATTAATCTTTTTTGTGCCTTTTTACAAAGAATATGAAATGATCATGTTCTGTGTTTCCCGTTTGATGTTTCAGACTTCCTGAAGGATACTGGCCTGAAGGGACTTTCCTTCAGTCAGCTCATTGACCTTCTGAAGAATAAATGGCGTCACATCTCTTCCCGTGATAGCTTTGGCACTGAGCGAATCAAAACAACATAAGGTGATAATCGTTCCATCTTAAATCAACGGTGTGTTTAATTCACTTTGTCATCACCGCAAAGACATGTTCCGCTGTTGTCACGGACCCAATATCCCATAGACAGATCGACACATTAACAGATTACAAAAGACACTCTCTGTACCTCGCCTCTGTCACTGCAGCCTGTACGGCTTCCTCGATCTGCTGGCCTGCAGCGGCATGCTCCTCTGGGATGGGCACCGCTAACAGGACACCACTTTGAAGACCCAGGGACAGAGTGCTCGCTGAAAGACACCGGAAAATGACATCCAGACTCATAACAAAAAATTACAAAGACAATTATTATATTGTAAATATTAAAACATTCTGTGCCCAATATACTATTTGGTCAGATCTATGCTTCGCAAAGTTAAGTGATGCTGGACATTGAATCACAAGGAAATTAACAATCAGGATGTAAAATGTTGATATACCAATGAGTTTTGCAGCCTCCGCAGGGTTGTCGACTTGGCACGAGGAAGTGAATCCGCTTTGTGGAGAGAAGAAGGCTGGGAAATTCTTTGACTTTCCATAAGTGGCTACACAGACACCATGTGTCTCCTGAATAAAGACACATTGTAGAAGAAATTACCAGTAGTAGGAAAATTTGATTCACATGCCCAACAAAAATATTGCTGATACATTATTTTGCTGACTGAAGTATACACTCCAACACAGTATCTATGGTTTTATGAAAAATTATTCTTATTCTTACAAGGAATTCAAGGGTGCGACCAATGTCCAGAATAGACTTGACCCCAGCAGAGATCACAGCAATGGGAGTTCTGCCCAGCTCTGTCAGATCTGCACTGATGTCCAGACCTAAAGAAATAATCTGTTAATCAATGGTGAGTAATGGTACTTTCTATAATTTTCTGTAACTATTAAATTCTATAACTGTTATGGTACTTTGGATAAAGTGTGAGCATCTTGATCTTCTTCACATATTATATACATATATTCCCCAAAACAAATTCACTATTCTGACACTTCTGGTGTTCATACACATGACGGCCTTCCTCAAGTGGGCTGGACCTTCAGCAGCCTAATCCGTTCATTGTCTCTGTCAACAAATCAAGATTAAATTACAGTAGCAGGTATACTTGACACTCAACTCTGTGATTTGGGGAATTATATAGGTTTTACAGTGTCAGGAAGTCAGATGGCTATTTCTGAACATGGTGCGTGTCAGCTTACTGTTCTCTCCGTCTCTGTGAACTCCTCCAATGCCACCTGTGACAAACACGGGAATGCCAGCTCGATGTGCTGCTATCATTGTGGCTGACACCGTCGTTCCTCCAGTGAGCCCCTGAGGGAATCACATATCATGACTGCATGCAAAACACCACAATGAGATTAAGCCAACTCTAGTAATTAAAATTCGATGAAACCCCGCCATCCAGTGAGCCGTCATGTGTTTCAGACACAGACGATGGTGGATTATGCTAAACAAATAATCCACCCTGTAGTATATGAAATACTTAGAACTGGCTCCACATTAATGAACAACATAAAAAATGCTGTTGCATGTATTTACAATAATATTAAAATCTGAAAGGAGCTATTATGCACATTAAGTACAATTGATCCTTTGAGTACATTTTGTTCATCATACTTCAATACTTTTACTCCAATAGGATTCTGAATTCAGGGGGCATTTACTAACTACTCCACCTATCTGAGTTTTATATACTGCAGGCTCACTTTGCTGATGACGTGTGGCAGATCACGGCGGGACACCTTCAGGGAGCTCTTGCAGTGGGCGAGGTGGTCAAGCTCCTCTGACGACAGGCCGACATGGACTTTGCCCTCAATCACCCCAACCGTGGCCGGAGTGGCTCCTTCAGCTCGTACAATGGCCTCCACCTCCTGTGCTGTGCTGGATGAAAACGTTAATGAGGCTCGTTATCTGTGATTAAAACAACTACGTACACTTGAAGGTCATTGCTGGTACCTCAGGTTGTGCGGATAGGGCATGCCATGTGTGATAATAGTGCTCTCAAGGGCAACCACCGGTTTGTTTTCTGCCAATGCCTGTGATACAGACGGGTGAACCCTGAAGAGGCTGTCTGAGGGGAGAGGATTCACAGATCATCATCCTCATTTTTTCCAGCTGCGTGTACAATATATCTTCAAGTGAGAAGATGCATTTACCATTCTTGCACCATGTGCTCTGATAAGTTGTGATTCCTCTTTTCAGGACAAGTGCAGGGGCGCTCCTCAGCATTCTCTTCATTCTGTTTAGATTGTGTTGGAAACCCTGAATACATTAAACAAGTTTTCAAAATTCAGTGTGAAAAAAAGCAGTCAGCTGATCCTCGTGATTAAATCAACTTTAATTAAATCCTCCTTGTGCGACAAGCATGTTTGTTATTTGCATAAATTCTACTTCAACTTCTGATACATTTTAAATAAATAGATAATTCTGATTAGTCTAACCAATGACAAAAATGAACGGGGGTGTAATAGAAATTTCTAAATTATGTGTATTCTGCTAAATTACTGTGTCTTCCTCTTCAACGAAAGAAGTAAGAACAAATTGCTACCACAAGAGTGGACATCGAGACAAATTCATAATGTTTGATTACGGTTTAAAACTACAACAGACCAAACTATGAAAAAGACAGACAATGACTCAAAATAAAATGCAAACACTAATAAGATTGGTTTGTTCTATTTTCTTATAGTATAAACTCTTGAGAAATGATTAGAAGGGGGGAAGGCGTCTAGTCTGTGCAGACAAATCTTTATTAAAAATATTTTTGTGCTCGTCAAAATCAAAACAATAAACAGCATTACCTCAGTTTTCTTGAAAGAAATATCAAATAGGCTCCTCAAGCTGTATCACACCATGCAGTGTGTGTGGGTTTTTTTCTGTCACTGCAAGGCACTAGTCCAAACCAGCTATTGTGAGGATTTTCTTTGCTCCAGTTAGTTGGAAAGAATTCCCACCACCATCCCCTCTCATGGGGCCACTCTCAAATACTCACATCCAAAGTCCAGTGCAAGGGTCTGCATTATTATAATGATCTGTTTTCACAGCCCATGTGCACTAAAGACCATTAGCTGAAATATGTTACATCAGCAACTTGTCTGATACAAACCCCCAAAAACCTAACTGTCTGCTGTTAACTGTTATTTGCGCCAATATTGTAACAGCTGAATTTTGTAATCTACTATTTCATTAATGACAATGAGAAGAGCATTTATAAATACAAAATAATTCATCCAAATCCCTCTAAAAGCATCAATCTGCAGTAAAGAAGTCATCAACATTAGCTGATTTAACACCACTCTGCGCTGGACGATGGACAACATTTACAAGTGGTGGAAAGATTGACTATTTAATCACAACATTTTTGCTTTTTTAATATTAAAAAAGGTCCATTACACATAACACTCAAACTCTATACACCAAGAGATTTAAGTGCTTACCTTTTCCAATGTAACAAAAATGCTGGAAACTTTGGCCACAAGGCTAAACTTTGACCCAAACACTGTTTACACAGCCCACAAGCATCAACCACAGATCTCTGTGCTCTCAACTCTTATCTGGAGTTGTGTCCTGGTGGAATGTAGTGCAGCATACTGCATATAACAACCAAAGCATTTTTGTTTCCCATCAATGCACATACATAGATATTTTGTATAGATGAGTCCGGTTCAAGCTGCAGTTAAATCAGTTTCTTGGGTGATGACTATAGAATATGTTTAGAGATCTATGAGGTTGCGTGGTCATAGGTGGCCATCGTCTCCTCAACCTCCAGTTCGGTGCTCTCGAGTAGTTCACCTTCAAACCACTGAGGATGCTCCAGCTGATATGCACGGAAGGCCTCTATAGCATCGTGCAGGTCTCTACCTGAGGGACACTGATGATACTCGTCCTCTGAAAGCCCTGCAATGTGATTCACTCTGCCGGGTTCATACATCTCTGTGTCCAGGATCCTAAAAAAGAGCTCCTCAAACTTCTTCATCAGCTTGTACCGCACTGTTATGTTGAAAGGTGAAGGGACATCCTCTTCGGAGCACACATCATCAAAGTAAGCCACTATGTATTTTTCAAAGGACGCAGATTGGATGAAATGGGGCACCAGGAGGCAGAGGGCGGGAGTGAGCATGTCACCTAAAAGTGAGTGGACGTCCTCTCTCAGAGAAACCTGCTTGTCACCACACATGGCTCTCCATTTGGCTTGTACTCCTGGCGAGCACAGGAGTAGTATCTTATCTGAAGAGCTTTCTATTTGCTCTCTGTGCCAGTCCAACCACTGAATTCTTCCCAACACTCCCAGTCTGGCAGAGTCCAGCAGATCCAGGACCACCTCTGTACCGCATTTGGCCGCCAGGAAGCCACAAAGCTTCAGAACAATGTTTTTGTACAGCGGGTGGTCGACGGAGTAGATGACGAGGACTCGCTTTCTCTCACGCACTTGAAAACCCTCTGGTTGGTCTTTGGCAGCAGATGAGGATTTGATCACAGAATCTGAGAGAAGGATGCAGTTAATTGATTTTCCTATTCAAATTGTGTTTTTCTAGCCAATAAGGGGGGGCAAACCTTTATGAGAGGCTCTCCACAGGAAGTAAAAGAGAAAACCTCCAATGACAAGCAGACCCACAACTGCCTTTATAATTAAGGTCCGTGGTGGATAATCTAAACAAAAACCAAGAATACATGTGATTAGAAAAATACCTCTATAAATACAAAAACAATGAATTAAAATATCAGTGGACCACGAAGGGCACTCCTCCACTGTGAGATTAATGTGACAGGAATATAAATTGACATTCGTTTTTGGTATTTTGTCTAATCTCTGGTTTTTAGTAAAATATATTATTAGTTAAGCTCTTTGGGTCTCAAAAAGATCTAAATCAGACAATCTGAGAAGTTTAGAAATCAAAACTCAAAGACTTCTGACATTTTATTGGGTCATCAGTCAAAAGGTTGGGAATCAATGAATCATGTTCTTTACCATATAGTCGTTTTAAATGTACCATGCAATATATAGATAGATATAGATATATATATCAAAATGTGAACTTACAAGGACAGTAATTGATTATATCCTTGTGACGCCGACAGTCATTTTTGCATCGTATGAAAAACGGCTGAATCTATGAAACAACAGAGTAAAGTCAGCTTTCGACATAATATCTCTACAAGTAAGATTACATCATTAACTGGTAGGGATGAGACATTAGATAAAAAATTCAACTCACCGATAAAAACATTTCACATTGTGAAAGCTGCTGCAAACCAAATTCAAATGTCACATTCAGTGATGCTCCATTTTCCTGTTTGTTTTAATGGAATAAGAAAATACAATCTAGTTAAATTACTTTGCAGTATATCACACTAAATCATGTGATGGTAGTGCACACCAACTCTCACACAGTGATTCTCGTAATCATTGGTAAAATAAGTGGCATACTCAATATATTTACCTTTGAGATATTCTTTGAATAATGGAAATCCTGGTTCCGGATGGAGACTTGATATATCTCTGAGTATTGTGCTGTTTCAAAACTGACAACAACAAACAATTTTCCCTGTTCCTTATCAACAGACATGGCAGTGGTCATATGAGGCTCCCACATACTACCTGGAATAACAAAACAGAGTACAATGTCTAGATGGTCCAGGATTACTTTCATTATAATGTGTGACGTGAAAAATATCAAATTTACCATTTTCAAGGCATATTTGGGCAGTTTGGATTCTGCTGTCACCACATCCTGAAAACAAACAAGAAGCTGATTAGAATGTTTTCTAAGTTTGTCTTAACAAGATATAGCAAATCACTCAGTGAACTGTGTCATTAATACCTGAAAAGCATCTATTATAAGCATATTATCAATAACGTGTTCAGTATTTGTTGCTTAAATGAATGAAAATGCAACAATTAATCGATTGCATGAAAAACACCTGATAAACTTTTTTTTGATTAATTATCTAAGCCATTTTCATGCGACAAATGCAAAAAATATTGATGGTTCCAGTTTCTCAAATGGGATCATTTTTTCCATCTTACATTAGAGTTTATTGGACATCTATGGGTATTGGACTGTTGATTTCACAAAAGGAGGAAAAAAATTATTGATACATTAATTAAAATTCAGTTGATTATGAATAATTGTTAGTTGCTGCCCTATTGGAAATAATTTTGCTCAGAAGGTAAAACAAAACAGACCAAAGAGCTGTAGGCTACAGTTACAGCTTATTATGCACTACAATATGCCACCCATTGCGTATCAAAAATAACATTGGACAAAAACTGAAAGATTTAATAAATAGATAAATGAACAAATAAATACCTCCATGCACACTATGGTGAACCAGGTGTGAAGAAAACTCACCTGGGAAAGTAATTTGCTTTCGGATCCTGTAGTCTCCACTCTTAGGTTCTGGCAAATTTACAACTGACACCACATATGTGTGTCCAGGCTCTGCCACAACTCCATCAAAGGAAAATGTCCACTAATAAAGAAATGGAAAATGTGCTGATACAATGTGTTTAATGGTTGGCACTGCTATAGCAAAGGATAAGCAACTATGTTTTCTGTCTTACCCTCGTACGGTCTGGATTCAGCTGTTCGGATATATTGAAAGAAAACTGCACACACATAGTTTGATTTGTACTTTCATCCAGAATATTTATTTCTGATCCATGAAGGTCTAATACACCCCCTGTGAATAGAAGAGAACGTATTTTTTATCTGAACACTGCATCTCATGTGTAATCTTCTCTTCACCTTTGATGAAAGACTGGTTGGTTTACAGCTGTTATTTGATGCATTTCCAAAATGATAAACAACACTGTGGTTTAAAAATGCAGTATCAAACTTTTTTGATCAGAGAACTGAATAATGTCGCATTACTCACCATCTGACTTTAGGTTCCATATCACCTTCAAAATGGGGACGGTCCTATGTTCGTCAGTCGTGACTCCCACGTGCTCCGGACCCCACTCTGGGCCGGTGGGAGCAAGTTGTACGACAACGCGTTTATCAGAACAGTTATCTGGCATTTAGGGAATGATGGAAATGTTTCAAAATACGATTCACTGACTGATGTGTATTTATGTGCTGTTGTGGAAAGTAGCAAACAAACATGCAATACATTTCCTCCAGTACTGCACGCAGGTACAATTTTAAGGTAGTGTTTTTAATCTAATAAGCCCAATGAAGGCTACAGATTTTTTTTAGTTACTAACTACTTGGCAGATTCTGATTAAAATTAAAAAATATTTTCAACTAACAAATTCTGATGTGTTAATATAGATTAAAATGAGACTATTGATGCCTGGGAGAAAAAATAAAAATAATAGTACCAAGCAGTATAAAGAAATCAAAGTCATCCTCACCTTCACCAGCTTCAACATTAGCGATATACAGAAAAATGCATCAAATAATTTACTGTAATCACATACTTCACTTTACTAAAATTGAACTTTTATGAGTATTTCTTCTTCTGGTAAATTTGTACTTTTACTTTGAATTGTACTTGCTACTTCAGAAAAAGATCTGCGTACTTCTACCATTACAACTTATGTGTGTGGGCATTCTCAAATATTTAATATTTATGCAAAGAGGCTCACAATTTGCACTAAATATTGCCACTCAACATATTGGATGAACTCTTCTCTATACATTAAGTGTTTGTACTTCAATTATTAGCAAAGTAAGATACTCACTGATTTTGCAGTTGGCAAGACCCTGGAAAGAATACAATATGAGACAAAACAAAACACATAAACAGTGACTTTATGAAGCCTGGACTGAATCCACTTCTATAATATTGCTTATGTATATTTTTAAACTTTCACAGATTGAATCCTCACCGGTTGACTGCAGTCCGGATGTTTGTTAAGAATCCAGAGAGAAGATGTCACAGTGAGTCCTGCACTCAAACAAAAACAGAAAAAAGGAAGATGGATCATTCTGGTGTCGCTGGTGTTGCTCCACATTTCCGGTTTAAAAAGCTTTAAAAACTACAGAGTAAATAAAACAAGGGAGACTAGCAATAATCAACTCTATTTGGAAAGACGGTGTGAGCGTTTGCTTGAACGAATACTGAGAAGACTGATAGCAATCAGGCACTGACATCTGAATACACAGGAAGGACGCCCTTATCAAAGTTTGCAGTTTCCATTCTCATTGAGAGAACTGCATAGGTTGCATATATTGCTCTCTTAATATGCAGGTGTCTATAAAGTTTCTTGCCCCTAGTTGCAGTTTGTATGACTGATGCCAACTGCAAACTGATGTCAAAGCATCAAACGGTCACTAGGTAGCAGCAGTGACCAAATTTACAAATAGTAAAAGTCCTGTTCAAACAGTTTAAATTGCATGTTGGTATTGTTTTTAATAATTGAAAAATATATATGAATTTGACGAGAAATGAGGAGAGAAAGGGAAATGAGTCACAAAGTTCGTCGGCCGTTTACCTCATGCAACATCACCAAAATTTACAGATAACAGAACATCTGAGTTCAGAGCATCAACACATGGAGACAACAGACGGCTCAGGAATTTGACCTTAACCTTCAGGTATTCACTGTTTAGTTACCAAGGATTATCAAAGTGTGTTTGTGGCAGAGTTTCAGTTCCTTCGCTTTGACTCAGTGTTACTGTCTCAATCTCATGAGTTTACATAACATTGAGACAGGCATACAGACAGACAGAAAGTCAGAAAGACAGACAGACAGACAGACAGACAGACAGTCAGACAGACAGACAGACAGACAGACAGACAGACAGACAGTCAGACAGACAGACAGACAGACAGACAGACAGACAGACAGACAGACAGACAGACAGACAGTCAGACAGACAGACAGACAGACAGACAGTCAGACAGACAGACAGACAGACAGACAGACAGACAGACAGACAGTCGGTCCTGTGCTGCTGAAATCTCACCAGAATAGCCTGTACGGGTTGTATTTAACCTCTCCTCTGTATGAGAGTGGTGTCATAGCAGTTGTGATCCAGAAGTCATGGTGGCACCGTGATCCAAATATAAAAATACACTTATATTCAGTACAACTATCATAAAGTATGTGAAGTGATGTGTTCTTGATTTCAGTATATTATCTAACCTCCCCAATTTCGGATTTGAAATTGTATAAACAACTAATGAAAAGTGTATAAGACATTGTAGCACATTATAATGTAGCTATGATCAGGTCTTTTCTGTGTATTTATTGTTAATTATAACTTGTACATGTGCTTGTATCTGAAAAAGAATGGAATCTGGAATGACTTTGGTGATCCTGTGAACTATCATCCTCCACCATCGTCTGAACCGATTAGCATGTTCAAAGCGTGTACATATACAGCCTCACATGCATGATAAGTTGAGGCTGTCGACTTCCAGACAAAGACAATAAAAGTACTATTTAATCAAAGGGCCTCAAATTCATCTAAATAAACTTCTACCTATTCACTTTTGAGACTGACTTGAAGAGGCACCTTTAAAACAGTATGTCTTTGATGTTAGCTTCAGCCAGTACGATCCATGACACGAATTACAAAAGCAAACACACTCAGGTATCTGATATCTGCCAGAGAGTATAACTCAGCTGTCAGTCAGACGAGGGGTGTGTGATCGTGTGCATTGCAATCACATGAACTAAATGGGTCATGGGTTGAGGGCGAATCAAAAGAGGATTGTGCATTGTGATGTAGCAATTGTCAGGTGGACAGGGGGTCTATTTTAGTGAGCCATTCACATGAGACTTCAAATACATGAATCTTTCACAAATAAGTGTAAAGTGCTTTCCACCTCTGTTGCTGCTCTGACTGATTCCCTCTCATATTCACGGTAAGTTTGATACGATAATGCACCTCTTATGGATCGCAAGAGAGTTAATGTCCATCAGATTTACTCTAGACATTAAATGGGGCTCTTTAACCCAACACGATTAAGAGACACTGCAGTCATATGTTTGCTTGGACCAAGTCTTGTCCTGCTTTATTGTAGGGAGTAGTCAAGACTGAAAACCATCGTGCTGACACGGCTTCTGTGGCTGGTATTCAGATGAGGGAATACTACATGTCACTACTTTTGACAAGGTCTCAAATCAACCATTCGAACGTGTCTTTCCGGCTTTGATTTCTAAGACGCCTCAAGTGAAGAAACTGTAACCCGAGGCTTGAACTGCCCGCGAAAGTATTGGTGGCTGGTGGCAGCAGGCTTGACCCATCGCAATGGCTGAAAAGCTGGTGTGATAAGTGATGATGGCTCGCTCGTATGAACTGGCATGGAGGGCAAGGCTGGAGGCTTCCTGAAATCATCTTCTGCCTTGCCTGTTTACCTTGACTTCCACTGCCTGCCATGCTGGATTAATTTAAATTGGATATATCAGTGTGTTGCTTCACAAGCACTTTCATGTATTTGTTCTGCTCTGACACCTCCATCTATTTATTAATGTGAAATGCCGTGGTTAAATTCATAAAAAAATAGGAATTGATATTGTTGTGGAACTAAGGTCAAAGAAAGGAATAGAAAGAGTCAAGGGAGGGCATACATTGACAAATATGAAAGGGATAATTGCCTTAGAGTTCTTTTCATTTCCCTTTTAGCCATCTAAACAGGAACCGTATGTGTTGATGCCAGATAAATGCAATCAATAACCTGGTTAAATAAAAAGAAAACAATCATATGAATCCTAAAGGGTGAGGACTGCGCTGTTTTTAAAAAAAAGTATTCTCACAGTCCCCACAGGTTTTGTTTTGTTCCTCGCTTGGATGCCAAAACCTTTTGGCAGCTTAGCAGCTTAGCTTTCTCTGGCATCATCATGACCACAGCAGATGCAAGAACACGCCAAAGCACGAGGGAAATGTGTCCAAATATAGCTGTGCAATAGAACCCTCGTCATCCCTTTATAACAATAGTACAGATTATCTGGTCCTGGAAGAATACTGACATGTACCTGACAGTCCCTGTGGAAAATCAGTGCAGATAAATCTATTAAACAGTTAACTAGTTGGATTCACCACATTCATATCAACTGCATAAAATACAACTGAAACTTTGATGGATACAGATAAATCATATTAAAAAAAAGTGGGAATGCACTTTTAAAAATGTGGTTTCCCCCCCAAAGGTACCATAAGCTGCAACCATGTCTGAGGGGTGAGTATTTGTGTACGATAAGCAAAAATTCGACTTCATGTTTACGGCTTCCCTCCTTTGTTCTGTGTATTATCAATGACCTGTTTTTCAACTTTACCGATGTTTGTTGTGAGTTCCTAAATAATTTAGAAAAAAAACCCATCTTTTTCCTTCTCCTTTTCATGTCAAATGATGATGAAGACCGGTGAGCAAAAATTGTTTCTCTCACAGTCCTTAATTAATCATCAGTCAAGATTCAGAAGCTTTATGAATTTCATGCTTAAAATTGTATTTAAAACCTCCACCCACAGCTGTTTGCAGATGTATAAAGTGTACTTATCTTTGTCACAGAAAAAGTCAAAATATTCAGCGACACGCCGACTGCATTTGAAGGTGGGTCTTGTTGACCCATAGAGGTCATGAGTGGACAGCAAGCTGTTTTTTGGTTTTCATCAAGGCTTCACTAATTATGGACTTGCTATCCTCCAGTCCAAACTGCTGAAGAAGGCAGCTTCTATGCTGGCGGCAGAAATCGAAGACAAGAAACACGAGAAAGAACGAGTTGTGAACGAATGCTTCCCTCCACTGAAGCTCTCAGGCCTGGCAGTCCAGGAGCTGCAGGTACTGACTCACAACTGATTTGATTGTTACTATTTTACAGAATATAGAATGTATTTTATGTTTCTTTTTTTCGGTCGCAGGATCTTTGTAAAGAACTTCATCGTAAGATTGATGTTGTAGATGAAGCACGTTATGAAGTAGAGGTGAAGGTCGCCAGAAATAACCAAGAGGTAAATAAAATTTGATACATTTACTGGCCTGGTAGGATGTTGCAGTTGAACTGTGGGTTCACCTGTAACTGGGACACTCGTTGCACAGATCCAGACACTGAATGGGAAGATCGTTGACCTGAAGGGGGTAAAGAGGCCCAGCTTGAAGAGGGTGAAGAAAACGACAGACGACATGCTGGGTGCATTCACCGACACCACCAAACACATGAAGGCAGATTTCAAGGTCAACCTGAAGACAGTGAAGAAAGAAGAAGACAAGGTAAAATTGTTGGCGGATACAAATCCTCTACAGAGCGTAATAATAATACAACAATAATTTACAATCTACTGTGTCATTCATTTCCAGAGGGAAGAAGTGACTGACTGGCGTAAGAACGTGGAGGCCATGTCTGGTATGGAGGGCAGGAAGAAGCTGTTCAATGCAGGACAATAAGAAGGTGCTCACATCAAACCAGGTTTCGTCAGCAACCCACCTGTCCTAAAGTAAACAGTGACTTCCCAGTGTTCGAGTCAAATCATTTTGTTTGGCTTTATTTCAGAATCCTTGCCCAAATACAAGGTTTTCATTACAGCATGAAAAAAAACTTGTTTTGTAAAGAATGATGTCAAACCATAGACTCCAAAGATTGAATACAGAAAATGCACAATTTAGACTATAATGTATTAAAACTGCTTTAATCTTGATTAAATATACACTTGTATATAAAGACTAACACATTTTGCCATGAATGTAATAGTATGTATTGTATAATATGTATTACAATGTACTAAAGGTTTATGGGTTGGTCTTTTTAAAGTGCAGTATTCATGTTAATCACATGATGGCGCTGTGCCACTATATGTAATACACTTGATGCTAATTAAACAACTATGATCACTTGTCTGTTTGTTTTCTCTGGTTTATTCAGGTTTAATTTTGCTTTTATTTTAAATCTAGCTATTTCGATAATAGTCAAACAACATTATGGTGCATTGGATTCACAGACAGAACAGATGTTAAGTACTAGAGTGACGGCTGCCCTAACATCCTGTAGTCTTGGTGTTGAGCAATGGGAGTGTGTCGTAGTGGTTCACCTGGTGTTGGGGGATGTCGTGTAGAAATGCAGTGATATACAGTAGACTCACTGTCAGGACACAGGAGGCTATTTCAGTTGGCCACTCGCAGAAGGCAAAACATTCAATTTGACTTGAGTTTTCTTCTTCACTTAAAGACAGACACTCTCAGCCCAACAGGATTTAAATAAAAAGGTACGTTGATATGTTTGATAATGATAGTGTGATTTAAGTAGAAATTTTTACCTGTTGCATTAATCTGGGATGGTTCCAAACATGCACATTTACTGTAAATGTAAAATTGATTAGATATTAGATATGACAAACCCCAAATGAGATGATTATTATATGTTTTTAATGTGTTTTAATGTGTTTTTAGCCATTTACAGAATTGAGTTGCTACAGTCTACGGTCTCAATTATACGCTCAAACATGAGACGTTTTGTTATATGCTGTACGTCTCATCTGGCAATAACTAATGGCTGGCATAATGAAAGTATTTCACAAAACAAAAATGCTGGTTCATTTACAAAAGCTGTGTTGATTGCACTTAAATCCTAAAGCAGCAAAATGCTTGAGCTATGTATCGCTACTACTTCAGCTACTACTGTATCTGAATATTTTTTGATTTTCATTTTTCAACAGACAAGAGGCATCAAACCATGTCTGAGGCGTAAGTCATAAATATTTTTGGGATTATGTAGGACTATGTTAGCACCTTTCAGGTTTTCGTCATGTCAGTAATAACTCTTACATTGTTATTTTTTTCTTTTCCACACCTCAATTTTCTCTACAGACCGGTAAGTTATTCTAATTGCTGTATATCTAAAGAATCTTTATAAGGGAACCATGTGGGTCTTTTTATATAACTGTTGGTTCAATAAGTTTTTGTCTGCTGCCTTTTGTGTAGAAAAAATCAAAGATCACTGCATCTCGCAGATTGGCTCTCAAGGTATTGTCTCTTTTGCCTTCACCACAACCTAATCCATGACAACCATCTGACCAAACGGAATCTACTGCTAAATTCACAAAATCATGACACAAAGTGTTGCATTGAAACTGTGCCAGAAAGAAAATGACTCTCACTTTTCGAATTTTAGACCAAACTGCTGAAACTGGCGTGCGTGATGTTGGAGAAGGACAAGGAGGAAAAGAAGCTGGAGAGAGAAACTACTTTGAGTGAGCGAGTCCCTTCACTCCAGCTGTCTGGTTTGTCCGTGCAGGACCTTCAGGTATGTGCAGGTCACTGCATGAGCCGCCCATCGTACTACAGTGAAACAACATGGTTCCACTGCTCCACACCTACTGTGAGCAGCCCTCTGATGCACACAGTGTGTTCATATACAGGAGGTGCATTAGACAACAGGTGCCTCATCATCTACATTTGACTTTCTGGGCATTTAGCTGACACAGCTGCTTGAGACAAACACTCAAGTCATGAACTTTTGCTGTTAGAAAAAAATATTCATTCGCATATTAAATAAGTATCAAGTATTCGCTTAACATGAAAGTAAAAAAATCATCACAGCAGGGCTCCCTGGTGCATTATTCCATAAATGTTGAATCAGCACATAGAGAAACCCACCATCACCTTTGAGTTTGAAATGTGCGACTGTAATAGGCGACCGCAGGGTTCAATACGTCTGATATGATCCTCTGTCTGTCTACAGGCTCTGTGCAAAGACCTGCACCATAAGATTGATACGGTAGATGAAGAGCGCTATGACATTGACGCCAAGGTGGAAAAAAATAACAAGGAGGTACTGTACATTTTCCATATTCATGTATCCTGTCTTTAATTCATGGATTTCCTCTATTCCTATTTTTCAACCTGCATTTATAATTGCTTACCGCAGATTGAAAACCTGTCTCAGAAGGTCTTTGAGCTGAAGGGTAAGATGAAGCGACCTGCTCTCAAGCGCGTGAAGATCTCAGCCGACGCCATGCTGGGAGCGCTGCTGGGCTCTAAGGTCAAAGAGTCTGTGGACTTCAAGGCCAACCTCAAGACTGTGAAGAAAGAGGAGGAGAAGGTACGGTTTGAACTGTGGCACAATGCTGTGGTATCACTAGTATCACTAAGAAGGATTTTCTTCTTCTAAACAGAAAGAGGAGGTGACTGACTGGCGTAAGAACGTGGAGGCCATGTCTGGTATGGAGGGCAGGAAGAAGCTGTTTAATGCTGGACAGTAGATGTGTATTTTTGAAAATTTTAAATAGAGCCCCACCAATATTATCGGTTGGCCGATAATGGCCTGATATGTTTAGAGCCCGACCGATATTATCGGCCAACAGTTATCAGCCTTTAAATGTGCATTTATGTTTACAGTTTAAGTAAAATAAATGTGTTTCTTAATTCAACTTCTATTTATGTGGTTGTATTTGTATTTTTTTTTCCAAATTACAGTTATTTATGGTAAAGTTTATGGTTAAACAAAATAGCATATCGGTCGGCCTCTAATTTTAAATATGAATGCTGTTTTACAATGGAGGAAAACAGAAAGGGCAAATGTTTCTGCACACAATTGGCAAGCATCTGTGAGTGTGCAAGTGTGTGCATCTTCATGTTTGCAATATACAAAACTAGTAGGATTCAAAGGAATGAATTTGTGGATATTTTGCTTATGCACTCTGGTTTTATGGTGTTTGCATCTGGAAACCCGTCACATATGAGAGCGTTGTGAAATTTGTTGTGTTTTTTTTGGATCTGTAGATGCTTGGAAAAGACTGGTTAATAGAAATGAATAATAAAAAATACAACAATCATACAAAAAACTATTAGAGTACTTTTTCTTTCTGAATATCTACATTCTCATGAGCCGTGGGATCACACGAGTCAGATGGCAGTAATAGTTCCTGGAGTGGGCAGTTGACAGCGAGAGCAGCTGAGAACAAAGTTGTTAAATCATCTTTGTAAATCAAAGTAGAACTGTGAACGTCCCAAAATAAAAGAGGTCACAGGTTCAGGGCTGCAATAAACCCCTCAGAAAAAACAAGCAGTCGGAGTACACAGCACCAATCAACACACCTAAAAGTAAAAAGAATAATTGCAGACATAATTAGAAAGAGAAAAAATAAACTGAACAAGAAGAAACTTGATAGTCAAATTAGTTATTCAAATCTTTTGAGGCAAGATTTTCAATACATGCGCTGGTTACAGCTTCTCGGCTACTTCATATGTTTGGGGTTTGTGTACGGGTCCAACAGAATTTTTTTTTATACAAGTTTTCTCATATTATTTATATGAAAAAAACTATTAGACTGAACAAGAAAATAATCAGCAGCACTATCAGTTGTTATAGAATATCATCAGCTGAAGCCCTTCATTACGATAATAAACTCTATGCAGTGTGTTTTAAAAAAGGATGCCTTTAGCTAGATGATTTCTAACCTAGGATGTATCACAGAGACTCCACTGCTGCTCTTTCAGCCCTGGTACTGTACAAATGTATTTGGAAACAACTTCACTAATGTGGTGATTTACACACCCGGGGGATGTTAAAGCTCATCAAAGAGGAAGTTCAATGATCTAACACACAAAGATGAGTGTGGATGGAGCAATGCTTGTGAGGTAGTTCAGGCAGTCAACTCAAGCTGCACCTTATGTGACATGTCTCACTCTCCACAATCCTCGAACATACTGCACTTCACTCTCCCTGGGTCACGATATTTGCTAATCACTCCCCACTATCTCTATGTAATCATATCTAGGGAAGAGCGATGGGGTCGAAGAGACGTCGACTAACTGCGACTATGTTCTGCTGCTAAAATGATAATTCCCAACGTGAGTCGTCCGACTGAACGAGACATTAGGTTACTTGGCATCAGATGAATAATGTCAACTTGGCTAGATGACAAATTTCCGATAGAATGCCTGCGTGACGCTGTTCAACCCCAACATTTTCAAAATTCTAACCGCTTTCCATGCATGGCAAACAGTGCAGTGATGATGTTAGTGTGCAAATGATGATAAAGGTAAGCCAAACTAGAACACTACAGAAAGATTGTGGTAATAATTGCATTTCTGGGACAGGACACAAACTACGGTCTCCTGCTTAAAAGTCTGCACGTCTGACTTCCACACCCTTAGTTTTCTCCTTGCTGGGGATCTGTACTTCCTGCAGCTGTGAATGTTGAAGGTGAATGTTGGCATTGGATATAAATCATGGGGTGAGAAATTGTTCAATGTAGACATAAATCTTTGGGTCTCCAGGCTGCTCCAACCGGCAATGGAGAGTTTAATGAAAATATGCTCATGTGGCATTAGGGGAAAAAGAGGATCCGGCTCTATTGGAGCTTGATCTATATTAAATAAAACCTGGCTATCTCGACCTGTTCTCCATCAGTTTTAACAAGTCTTTTTTCTAATCTTCTTAAGAGTTCCCCAACTTTGTGGAAGTGCAATACTAAATCACTGTGGTCCCACCTTAAAGCAGTTGAGAGTAATCATAACATAATATTCGACCCAGGCTGTGAGCTTCACTATTCTACATGATTGCATGAGACACAGGCGTTCGAGGGGCTGAATATTTGACTCCTTGTTACAACAATGACGCAGATTGGCTGGCTCGGTTTACGAACCACCAAGCCGTGACCAGCACCTGTCCTTGTTCCTCTAGTCCCCTAAATAAAACCAGACTAACCTTCATCTTTGTTCCTATCTCCAAGGTGGTCCTGTACTGTGTTGTCAGACTACAGCAGTCTGTTGTCATGCACATGCAGTGGAATAGTGATGTACTGTATATAAACTAAAATAGATTGATGATGTGTACTGATCATACTGTTTCTTAAAATGATCAGGTGAAAGTAAGAAAAGTGATCCATTCTAACTGATGCAAATATATAAATCAAATCGTTTTAAGGCCTCAGCAATAGGTCAGAGTAGATCTCTAACGGTTTCCTTCATTTTCGATGTTTAATCTCTAATTTGATTCTCAAAATCTGACCATAAATTTGTTTGCAAATCACAAATGAACAAAGTAATAAGAATGATTTTCCTTTCATGCTGATAATCATACATAAAAATAGTTACATAAAAATAGATAAAAATAGTAACAGTTCTTAAAAACGTTTGCAATCTGAGTTGGCAGCACTTTTTGCATGAGCTGGTCTGGATTCCCACATGTCCTGCTCAGTTTGTTCTATAAATAAAGGTGAAAAACAGGGAGATGCAGATACACCAGTTTGATATCTCTCTTCTGTTTGACACCTTGAAGACATGACCCTTAACTCCCACTGGTGTGACACTGACCCAGCATGAGTGTGGTCACCGGTTTATATGCTCACAGCCACTTCCAACAACAGGTGTTGTTGAACCCGTGCAAGATGCCCAAAGGTTTAGAACTATAAATGCAGTTTTATTACCCCCTTTCCTGTCTGAAAACTGTGGCGATGCCATGTGCAACAGTAAATGTCAGCGTTGGCAGACAGACAATAGCGGTAGCACAGACAGGAGTCTATTTCAGTGAGCCATTCACATTTGGCACAGACACTATAAATCTGATTGATATTTCTCCATCGTCTCTCAGAAAGTTTACGCTGCCCCCCTCCACACACACTTTTCTTCAGTTTTGAGGTCCGTCTCAAGGAGCTGTGTGACTTCAATAAGGTACAGAAATACTCCTTTTTTAACTTGTGAATTGGAGTAGATTTTATATTTTGATGTTTTCATTCATAATCCTGAGTAAGAAGTATTTTTTTAGCATGTTAAAAACTACTGGTACCTTAGAATCGGTGAAACCTCTGGTGTCTTGTAATTAACATTAACAGCGAGCCGAACACTGTCATCTAACATGCCTGTGGATTATCTGGCCATTCACCTTTTTTGTCACCTATGCAGAGTTATGTTAACACAAGGCTCAGGGCTTTGCACGTGACACAATACGAGTGTTTCAGCAAATTTGGCATTAAGTATTTTACCATATTCGTATTTAGATTTACCTTGTGGGAATGCATGCTTATAATGCATGCAAAATAATTTAGCAACATTGAATTTGTAATTGTAATTTACTATGTGAATTCCACAAGAACGATGAACAAACTTTAAGTTGATATCTGTTTTTGGTTACATGTACAGTCACAAAGGATGATGAGTATATACTATATGAAGCTCCTCTTCATTGCACAAGGCAGACAATAAATAACTGTGTGCAGCCAGTTTTAATGAGTAATAAGTGTTTGGATTGGATGAAATACTTTGACCAGAGAAGATCATCAATCTTCAGCGTACAGCTCAGTTCAAGGTGTTTAATGTTAAATGTGAAAGGTACTTTCACTGCAAAAAATAAAGTGCATGATTGTTAATATTTGCAAGGATTCTGTTTCAGATTGTTCAATAATAGTTGACTATGCAAATTATGCAGCTGCTCTTATTTTCCTTATTTCAGTGTGGGAATCTAAGACATCCATGGCTGAGGAGTGAGTATGATCACTTTATTTTCATGTGTCCATCGACAGCTTCAAACTCTGTGTTGATATTCATTTTGTAAATATGTTTACATGTATTTCCTCCCTCTTGTTCATGCTGCAACAGACCCGTGAGTACCTGTGACATCCCCCTGCCCCCCTTTCAATCCTATATTTCATGATTAAGATCATAAAAATCTATATATGCAAATGTGCTGTGTTCCACAATGTAGATGGAGGATATGAAATGTTCTTTATGTATGAATTCCAGAAAAAATGTAAGATCTCGTCCGGCCGAAAGCTGGGGTTGAAGGTACGTTTTTTTTTAATTGGTCAAGCTACCTATAAAACTAGGGGGGGGGGGGGGGCTTTTCATCTATTCATTTTAATATCTTTTCCTTAGATTAGACTGTTGGCAGTTGCTGCTCAGATGCTTCAGGAGGAGACAGAGCAGAGGATAAAGGAGAGAGAAGCTGCTCTGGCAGAGAGAGTTCCTCCTCTGAATCTGTCTGGTCTGTCTTTGCAGGAGCTGCAGGTATTTCACATCATTATAAATTGTTTTTGTCTCAGTAACCGTATTGCTTTGTATATGAGTTCACATCATTTTCTCAGTCCACAAGAGGTGTGTCATACATTCTTTTACAGGATCTGTGCAAAGACTTGCACCACAAGATCGATGTCGTAGATGAGGAGCGCTATGATATTGGCCTTAAGGTTTCCAAAAATGACATGGAGGTAAGACACATAAAAGACATAAGACGTTGCTGCATCCAGTGTATTCACTATGAGGACAAGGTCGAAACATAAAAGAGCTAAAAACAGTCAAACACTGCCTCCAAGTGGCAGCACTGAGAATGACAGGATATAACAGGACCTCATATTGTACCTGAGGCCTGTTCTTCAACAAACACCCTCAGGTTTGGTTGTGTCGCCAAACAGGGGCCTAAAATAGTGTGTTTTACATCATTAATATTGAGCTTGTAATTTTAGCGAGCCATATTCAACTGGCTTGAGATACAACAGGGCAGTAAATTATGGACTGCTAATTTGGTTACAGGCAATAAATCACTACACTGATTTTAAGATACACAAACCCCCAGAAAAGATAAAGAAGGTTGAAGTAATAATAATTTGGGCTGAGACTGGCTATATAACAAAAATAGTGTTGAAAAAAAATCAATGAGTTAACTGAAAGTACAACAGATATTACTTCCTAACCATAGATGATCTGTGACGAAATAAAATAATTTTTTGTATTCATCTATTCTTAAGATATCCAAATATTTAGTTTTTTCAAGGATCAGAGTATTACACACAGACTTTCTCTCACGTTGTGGTAGATGGGTCAGTATTAAAGAGCTGCTAACTTTAGAGGAAGGAACACACATGTACAGTTGTTCACTACACCTTAACATAACTATAAAGAGTTGGACGACTCTATATAGTTATCCACAACATTGGAACAATTTTGTTAAGATTTTTTTATTTTATTAAAAATAAAACAACTCAGTGTCCACTTACTATCTTTTTGCAGAGCTTCTAACCACACCTTGCTACATGTGGGTGAACTCCATCTGCTGAGATACTGAGATACTGAGGACTATTAAGTTTCTATGGTCATCTCAATTTAAGATTAATTACATACTGATGAATCCAAACTTTATGATTTCATATGCGGAGGAGGATGAGTGACTCTAAGAGCGTAACAATCTCAGGAGCTTCCATCTACATTACGCTCATGTGAATAAATAAATAGCACTGAGTGTGATATGTAGTCTACTTGACTCATGACCCCTGCCCAGGTTGAAAACATGAATCTGAAGATCACTGAGCTCCAGAGTAAGTTCAAGAAACCGAATCTGAAGAGAGTGAAGATCTCAGCTGAGGCCATGCTGAGCGTCTTGCTGGGCTCCAAACACAAAGAGTCCATTGACTTCAAGGCCAACCTGAAGACGGTCAAGAAGGAGGAGGAAAAGGTAAGCCCGGCTTTTGCTTTTGATTCTCATCAAGCCACAGGTAATAGTTATTTTTCGGGGTCAAATTATCCGTTTTATCTTGGCTGGTTCTCCATGACATGTTATGTTTCCTACGGAAGGAGGAGGTGACCGACTGGCGGAAGAACGTGGAGGCCATGTCGGGCATGGAGGGCAGGAAGAAGCTGTTTGACGCCTCTGGAAACTAAAGACACAGTGGGTTTTTTGTTCGAAGCATCTGATGTTGAATTTTTAACATAACCATCTGATCTGTAGCACACTGATTCATGAATTGCAGGTATAAATAAACACCCCTGAACAAGATTGAAAGTGATTTTTAAAAGGAGCATGGCCTTCAGGTGGTGTTTAACTTGTTTATATAGTTTCTCCACACATATTCTTGCATTCTTGAATTCTGATGACTAGACTTCAATGTGCCTCACTGGGTATGCGTAAGTGATGCAGTGGTTATTTGCAGTAGTTCTCCAATGCAGCCTTAAGATGGCAGTAGAATTCTTTCAAACAGTCTACCGGGACTTGTGGAGCTAAAGTAGTGTCCACTGTGTCAACATGCTACCGTGGATCTGGAGTGACTATGTGCCTCATAAATTAACACATTGTTTGGCCATTTAAGAAACATTGCTAAAAAAAATGAATTCTAATTCCAGTCTTATTTAAAGTGAGTCTTTATTAGAGTGTGTTATCCTCTTATTTTGTTTATGCACGTAAGAACCAGCAATGATCTCTGAATAAAAGCAAAACAATCCTGCCTTGTTTTCCTTCATTGTGTCATGTAATAATCTATTTGAATCTATACAGCATCGTCTTTTTATTTATTTATTACATACTCATACTATTAGATAAAAGCTGATTCAGACTTCAGCCTCTCTTTCTTCACAAAGAAAGCATCACAAGTAGTGGACAGTCCCAACAAGACCTTTCACACCTCATACATATGGGATGTGAGAGGCGCAGTGCAAGAATGGTGAGGAGAGTCGGTCTATTTTAGTGAGCCACTCACATGAGTGCTGGAATCTATATATCTACCCTCTTTCTGTCCGTCTCATCTCACAAAAAGAAGCCTGTGAGTATTTGTCAACTGCTGTATAAGGTAAGGATTCTTAATACAAAACACAACAGGATTAAAAAGACAAAAAGATGTTGTTTCATTACAGATAGAAATTGCAAAAACTGATGCTACTCCGTATTCATCGGTATTAAATAAAAAGTAGAAAGCAGTTATACTTAACAGCATGAAGTGTTTTTATACAATATATATATATATACAATATATATATATATACAATATATATACATATATATGTATGGTTTTAAGATAACTTTGAAGTTATTGAGGGAGAGGAGGTTTTTATTTCAGGTTTCAGTGGTCAGCTGCCTCAAACATAAGTTAAAAATAACACGAGTGGGAATTTGATTGATGTGTTTTACTTTTTAAACAACAAACCTTTTTAGATCGCTACTGTTTTATTTCAATATAATGATTTGGAATCAAGAAGATTTTATATATTTATATCAAAAATATATACTGTAATAAAAATCGAATACTGCCCGCTTCAGTCTTTGTGTTTATTTTCATTGACTACTGTAGATGTCAGGTGACTTCTTGGGGCTTTGTTTGAAAGAGTATTGTTTAAGTCACTGATTTGACCTGTATTCAATGTCACTACTTCTTTATGTCCCCTGCTATGGTATATATGGTTTCTAACTTAGAATACTTAGAAAAAATCTGAAAACTGATTTTGAGAGTCAGATTTTCCTAATTTCACATAATAAATGTATTTCCATCTGTTAAAAAAGAGATACGTTTCTATTTCCTTTCTTTTTTCCATTGTTGGATTTAGGAAGAACTGCAACCATGTCTGAAGCGTAAGTACCCAGGTCTTATTAATGTCCATCACACCATTACTCACACAATAAGTATGTTATACAGAAATGTAACAAATTCAACTTTTTCTCTTTCTCTGTAAATTATGGACACCTTCATCCTAAATGGATAGACCGTCGGTGAGTACATTTTTTGACAGATGTATTAAATATTTTCAAATCAATTTAATTCCTGTCATTAATTGTGAAACTTTAAACTAGGTATTTTACAAGGTCTGCAGTACTCCAGATCTGTAAATAATGTAGTAAAGGTTTACTGCCAGTATAAGTGTACTAAAAAATATGAATGAATTAAACTTTGGCTTCTTTTACAGAAACCAAAGCCAAAAATCTCAGCCTCTCGAAGACTATTTTTGAAGGTATGTTGTGTGTGTCGTGTTTGTCTTGGATAGTGATGCACTATAAAGTCTTGTACTGTAATCCGTACATTGTCCGGTGGACTGAGGTGTAATTTTGCATGTTTAAGACCAAACTGCTGAAGAAGGCCATGACAATGCTCGAGAATGAAAAGCAATTCAGAAAAGATGAACGAGAAAGAATCCTTGAAGAGAGAGTCCCATCCCTCGTAATGTCAGGCCTGACTTTGCAAGATTTACAGGTACGTATATCACCGAAAACCACATACGGGACTTTATTTTAGTAGTGACTCTAAAGAAAGTCAACATTGAATCACATAGCTGTCTAAACACTTTAAAAGGGTCAATTCACCCAAATCCCCTTTTCCCACCCAACACTAATGCCACAAGCAATTAGGTTTGGTTTTATTTGCAGAGTTTTTGCGATAACCGCTGAGACGCCTTGAGCCACAAAAATACAACTGAGGTAAATGTAATTTTGTTTTAGTGAAGAAAAAACTATTTTAAAAACCTCAACAAGCAGTTTCTCTTGCCATGAACAATTAGTTACAATAAACCTCAAAGTCAACAATTTTAATTGGGACCATGTGAAAACATTTCTTTCTAACAAAAACTATATATAGCATGGTCTTTGGTTTATTCTGTTGATCATATAAATTACACATGCTGCATGTATTTATAAAGATTTATGTTTATGGTATACATACAGTATTTGCAAATTACCATGGACATGTTGTACTGTAGCAGTGGATTGTTCCTTACCATGTCAGTATTTCCATGAAGTTATTCAAACTTAAAGTCTAATGCATGAAAGGTTTCTGTCCACAGAATCTTTGCAAAGAACTACACCAGAAAATCGATGTGGTTGATGAAGAGCGGTATGACGTAAATTCGAAAGTGACGAAAAATGACGTGGAGGTAAGTCAATATTTGCCATTTTAGCTTTTATCCTATTTCACATGAACTCACTTCCTTGGTTTTTCTTCCAGAGGCTCTGCTATTTCTTATTTACTGTAGCTAATGTCATCTCCATTACTATGGTTGCTCATCTCTTCAGTTCAAGCTAAACAATCATTGCTGGTTGACATATAATGCATTGTTAGCTGGGCCCCAAGCATGGGACATCAAAAACAAATTTTGTTGAGATTTACCGGGCACTGGTAGGCTCAACCTTAATACACGTGGTCAAGGCCCTGCACTATAGGTTTAAGCATCTAACACATTTAAGGAATGCATACTCTGTGTACCCAACATTCAAATGGGATTTCAAGGCGATGTTGAACGCGAGTCTTTCATTTGTGTGAGTAATAGATACAGGACCTGTCACAGAAGATCTTTGAGTTGAAGGGCAAGATGAAGAGGCCAAACCTGCGGAGGGTGAGGGTGTCTGCTGACGCCATGCTGGGAGCGCTGCTGGGCTGCAAGGTCAAGGAGTCAGTGGACTTCAAGGCCAACCTCAAGACTGTGAAGAAGGAGGAGGAAAAGGTTAGGGTTGCTGGCTGCTCACTGTATTTGCCAAATTCTGACAAAATAACATGGTGTCACTTTACTGTTTATCACCTTCACAAACATTGGTTACCACAGGTTTAACTTTATATTTGGGGACTGGACGATGACATTTACACTATTACTGAAGCTAAAGAGATACATATTTACATATAGAAAGTTGGTTGGTTAATTGAAATAGAATCAGATGATGCTTAAAGTGAAACCTGATGTGAAACCTGAAATACTTAATATGTACTGCAAAAAGAAATCATGTTTCTTTGACATTAACATACTGTACATGTATGCTTAATTTAATCAGAAGTAAGTGATGTAAATGTATTTTTCATATTTTCACCGCACAGAAAGAGGAGGTGACTGACTGGCGTAAGAACGTGGAGTCCATGTCTGGTATGGAGGGCAGGAAGAAGCTGTTTGATGCCGGGCAGTAGATGTGAAGTGAATATCTTTGTGAAGACATGTTGCTGCTCTATAGCAGGTAGAACCAGTGAATCATGTGACTATTGTTCACTTTATAATGACAGTGACAATGAAGGCCAATTTAACAAGTAGGTTCTGGCATTGCTCATTTCAACTGTTTGTGAAGTAGTGAGTATATTAATTCTATTACACTTCTTGGGGAATACGTAGTGTTAATTTTGCATGATGACATAATGAAAACTGTATCATGAAAAAAACCATATGTATTTTATGTATTTGAGCAGGGTACTGCTTTTGTGGTTTTTAGCAGATGAATTCATGAACACAGCACTATTGGCTGTCCAGATCTGATGTACAATAAACAGGTGATAATCAGAGGGAATGCAGAAGGGAGCAATCTTTTTACTTTGATCCACTTCCCTCTTCTGAATCAAGGCAACATTTTTATGTGCTCTTGTGTTTGCCGCAAAGACATTTTACCTGTCGGATTAGGAAACACATTCCAGGGACAGCTAATTTTGGCAGTCAACTGTTCATGGAGTCACATCACGGTGAGCCTTCTCGGACATGAATGATGAATTAAACCTGAGACATTATAATGACAAAAAAGCAGTGTTATGAATTGTGCATCAAATAATAAAATCATTATTGCGGACATTGCTCAGAGATGAATGGTTATCTGCGTCTGGACGATGGAAAGCTGTAGCTCTCTTTACAGCAGCTTTTTAGTATTTGTACACTTGTATCAGCCACGTAATTGTCTGATGGTTTAGTGTATATATTAATATGTTCATAAATGAATCTACATTGAGAGATTTTGCTCATAATCTTTTAGGTCTCTCTGTTTCACATTTCTAAATTGTGGTCCATTGGAAATGAAATATCAGAATAACCGTTTTAGCAACTTTGATTCGTCAGGTATTTTTACTTTGCTGCATTATTTAAGGCAGACACATTCCACCTGGAGTTAACATATCGATAAACAGGTTTAATTTCACCATATGTACACATCAATATCTTGATATGGAATATTGTATACGGTGATGTCAGCCATATCGCTCATTGTTGGTAACCACATTTAGGGTTACATTCAAATTCTCGAGTAGGGCCTGTGACTAATGATTATTTACAATTGAGCTGTTGATTCTTTTTTTCAATTGGTTGTCAGGTTAACAAACAAACAGTCAGAGTAATGTCCATCACAAATCTCTCAAAGCCCAAGGTGACGGCTCTGATTAAAAAGCCTCAAAAAGGATAATCTCTCATCATGACTATATTTCTGTTGATCAACAAACGGTTGCCGCTCTAATTTAATGGCAATGGATGTAAATGGCTGTTTCCTGTTCAGGCCTGTTCCAACCACAGTTGGACGATTCGTTTCAGAAACTGCATTTAAAAACGAGTTCCCTTTAGTGATTTCACTGTACAGTACACCGTGCTGTGGTTCAAACGGTGGCAGTTTCTCGGACTTGTGGTCATCTGACCATGTTTTGTCCTCCATCACTGAACACACTGACAGCCTTCGTGTTCCATGTACACGTTGTGATAGGCCGCGGTGCACGCGCTTACATAAACTGCAAAGTCATCTCATTAAAAAAACCCGTCTGTCTTTCTCTTACAAACACTGCAACTCCTGAGTAAACTACGACGCGGGTGTACTACAGACCGGTCGACTGTTGCTCTGCACATCCGTGGCTGCTGACGGTCCCTCCCCTCCCATCGCCCCCGCCCCGCCTCCCTCCGAGGGCCTGACTGCCGCGCACCATATTTGGGCACAACGTTTCAGCCAATGGTGCCGCCCCACACGCGCGCGCCGCCACTCCGATTGGACGGCGTGACGGTCAATCGAGCCGGCTTCACAGACCGTAGCGTCGCCGTGCGTGGCCCCGCGAGGTACTGTCAACACGAGCGGCTGTACCGGCCCGGTTCGAAATCCACGAAGGGTAAGGATTTTCACAATGTTCGGGTCGTTTCGGGACGAGGTTGGCAGCGTGCTTTGATTGTGTTATTCATACGTTGGCGGGGTCTTAAAAAATGAAATTCACGCAGCGTTAACGGACATCGGGGCTGCAGAGCAGCACGTCATCCATCTTCACAGACCAGCGGAACAGCTTCATAACAGCATCCTGTGAAATCTTTGCATACTGTAGATATGTATCGGTATCTGCTGTTGCCTCGTGTCCAGCCTATGGATGAGGGTAACTGTAGCTGTGTGCATTCACCCTGTCACCTTTACAAGCCAACCTCTGACCTTTTGCTGGCCTCAAGTCCCTGCTCCTGAACTCAGATCACACACACACACACACACACACACACACACACACACACACACACACACTCACTCACTCACACAGACCTGTCACCGAAGTGAGGCCGTTACACTGTAAGCTGTCTTTCTGTTTACTGTAAGCTTGTGTGAATGCTTTCACTGGACTGCATCATGTTCATCCATGCTGAATGTGTGCAGGTTTTTCTGCTGCAGGTGCTTCCGGATGTCCAAGTACAAGCTCTTTCTGCTGAGGCATGGAGAGGGGGCCTGGAACAAAGAGAACCGCTTCTGCAGCTGGGTGGACCAGAAGCTGAGCGGCGACGGGGTGAAGGAGGCCCAGGACTGCGGTAGGCTCCTGAAGGAGCAGGGCTACAAGTTCGACTTGGTGTTCACCTCCATACTCAGCCGCTCCATCCAGACGGCCTGGCTGGTGCTCGAGGCCATGGGCCAGGAGTGGGTCCCCGTCGCCAAGTCCTGGAGACTCAACGAACGCCACTACGGCTCCCTGATCGGCCTGAACCGGGCAGAGATGGCTCTGCAGCACGGGGAGGAAAAGGTGAAGTTGTGGAGGAGGAGCTACGACATCACTCCACCTCGGATCGAGGAGTCCCATCCTTACTTCTTCGAGATCTACGACGACCGCAGGTACACCACGTGTGACGTGCCGAAGGAGGAGCTTCCCCGAGCGGAGAGTCTGAAGGAGGTGCTGGACCGGCTGCTGCCATACTGGGACAGCACCGTGGTGCCGGAGATAAGGAAAGGCCGAACTGTGCTCATTTCTGCTCATGGAAACAGCTGCAGGGCTCTGCTGAAACACCTGGAAGGTATGTCGCTCAGCTGACCGAGGCCATTGTGCACAGTGTTCTCTCGGCCATTGTTTTTGAAGGCTGCATGCATTCAGTTGAATTCAGCGGCTGAACTCCTGTTTGACGCTTCACGAGCTGCTGTTTTCAGTCATCGAGTCAGTGAATCGGGGAAGGGCAGATTACCGTTCCAGATATGGATGGTTGAACTTGTACAAAAAGGCCAGTGAGTTTGTGTTACATTTGGCCGTGGCTATGAAATCCACGCTGACCTTTCTTCACACCGGTATGCTGGGGGGGGCTCTGTGTGCCACAGGCCACTCAGTAACTTAACACATAGTGACCATTACATAATGATATGCAACACAGGATCCGTACAGGCTGGTATTTTGCTATTGTCAAACATTTGGCAGTGCTCTAACTGTGTGGCAGCTTTCCTGACTGTAATGTCATTACCTTGCAGTAATGCATGAATGAAACGCTCAGGAAGCGCTTTGTTGTAATGAGATTGTCGAGCATGACAAAATAATATTGCTGCCCTTATTTCCACAGGTATATCAGATGAGGACATAGCCAGTGTCACTTTACCTACAGGGATACCTGTGCTGCTCGAGCTGGATGAAAACCTAAAGCCTGTGAAACCGCGTCAGCTCCTGGGAGACCAGGCAAAGATTCAGGCGGCCATTAAAAAGGTGGAGGACCAGGGAAAAGCCAAGCCATCGACATGAACGCGCTGTAACTCTGTTCTTGTCTCTTCTTGGTCTCCTTGAAATACTCAAATAACTCATTTTCTTTAAGATTAGACAATAACGATAACTGTTCACTGTTAGTAAGAACGGTGGTAAGTCTTAAACCCCGTTAAGACCTGGTATTAATGTCTCGGGTGATCTAATCACAAGTGGACTCTAAGTACAGGCGCAAACGCGTGGGGCCGCATTATTTTTGCTGTGTGTGAACGCAAATGTGTCCTGGGCCATGTTGAAGGAGCGCCTCCTCAGCTGAAGTCCACTGAACTGCTTCATTTTCATTGTGAACCAAAATTAGTTTTACACTTTTACACAATTTATTTATTTGATAATCCGTAAAAATTTTTAGCTGTGGTTCGCTCAGCAACTCCTGGCCCTGCTCTCTCTCTCTCACTCTTTGTCTCTACACACACACACACACACACACACACACACACACATTGACAATGGACCCTCTGTCTAGTCAGACTGCCTATAAACATAATTTGGTCTTTGCAAACAGAAATGACCAGTGTGTTTATTTTCATACAGAGAACGAAAGTGAGATATTATCACAGGTGGTCACCTGAGACGCAGGTGGAGACACATTCTAATGCCAGGTGTGAACTGACGAACTCAGAGCTGTTCACTCATGATCTGATCACTTCAGCCAAATGTGGATACCAGGTCTGAACAGGGCCATACTGTCAAGTCACTGTGTAGAGGCCTGACCTGAACACAGAGTATGGGTGTTGCAGGTCAGACTGGTTCCTCTGGTGCAGGACGAAGTCCAGAGATGTACTGTCAATGTTTTCAGCACTGTGTGTGATGTGTAAGCACTGAGCAAAGCTTTTGCTTTGCGTCTTATTTTTAAGCTAATTGTCTCCAATGTGTATGATTGTATGGTCACCCTAAAGTTGTTATTTATTTATTTACTCTTTCACTACCTTGCAGATTGATGGCAATTAATTCAAATTTAAAAAAAAAAAAAAAAAAAGCCCCAACCGATCCTATGGTGATTTTATTTAACACAGCGTACCTCATAGAAGTTCATCGTCAGACTGTACATTTTGAGAATGAGGTAATTGTGAGCCACAGAAATACTGTAAATATGTGTAACACTGGAACTCTCTCTACTGTCCCATGTGAAGTTGTTTACCTATTAGCTTTATACTGCACAGTGCATTGAATCTGACTCCGACTGGGTGGAGTTGAAACCACAGCGGATTTTGATTTATCTCCTTGTTACATAAAAGCGAAAACTGTGAATTGTTAATACCATTATTTTTGGATAAATTCAATAACAGTTAAATTATTAAATTAAATAAGCAAGCACTATTTTGATTTTGATTTCTAAATTATTATCATAAATTAATGGAAATTATTTGATGTTACTTATGTTCTGGCGATAACATGAGTGAAAAACCACTCCTGCGTCTGCACATTACTTCTTATAACAGCACTATCTTGTCATAGTGTATCTTACTCTATGTCACTACTGTGTGTAGTACAGGCTTGTGTGGCTTGTTTGTCATTGCACAGTCACTGTGCGTCATGTGTTTCTCCCGTTTCTTTCCCATTTTGTTGTGTTTCTTTTAATTTGTGCACTGGTCTGTTGGGTCAACAGGGGGAAATAGCGAAGTAAAGAACGTGCATATGTTGATACTGAAAGGTATATATCATTTCATGTAGGATGATGAAATACCTTCCCTGCTGTCTGCATCTTACCATGGGATAATTGTCATGATGAAATAAAGGGAGTGAACATTTCCTAAAATATCATTTTTTTTATTTCACTGTTATGGTGAACCTTTATTTTATGAGACAATTCATCATACCGCAACAGCGCACCGTCTCAGATGTCACCATGATGTACCGTTAGCTGTAAATCTGGTGGTGGAGCAATAGGAACAAATTAGAAAACAAACAACCATGCTGTTTTGGAAGCGCAGATATGCATGCAATTTGGATTGTGGTTTTTCTTGAAGCCCACTGGAAACAATAAACAACTGTTGAGCTGCCACAGATGGATCCAGAGGAGTGGCTCTTCATTTCTCAGCAGTTTCTTGTAATTAGGCCAAACCAGCAGAGCTGAGTCAGGGAGAAACTCTCTAATTGGATGAAACTACTCCTAAGTGGACACGATCCTCAGCATGAGTTAGTTTTGTTCCCATCCCACTTTTTTACTGTAGAAGCCGCTAGTTGGATTGTGTAGGTTCGTCATCCAGGCATCTGAAGTGTTCCTGTGACTTAACATTTCTTACCATATATGCATTCACTCCAGAAAGGGAATTGGTGTGAGAGGACTTGAGCTTGTTCAAGAGTTGCTTTGAAAGTAATAAGAAATGTTTTTAGGACTTCATTTTCATCTCGCATTCAGAAAACTTTGTTTTACATTCAGCGGTGCAAAATCCTGAATAAACATATAAACAATAAACAGTTTTAGAAAGATGTTTGATAGTTTTGTCTTCTGAAGACCATATTTCACAATACTCGCATCATTACCATCTGAGCTGATTAATCTCAGATCTAATTATCTGTGTATAAATTCGACGAATCAGTGACGTTAGTTAAAGTTAAGCACATCTCTGAAGTTAAACTGTACCTGCGCACACACACACACACACACACACACACACACACACACACACACCAGCCCCGTGTGGACATCACTGAGTTGCAGTCGCAGCAGGCGGGGCTGTTCATGCTGTGTTTATAAACCTCTGGTCGCTCTCGTTCTCCTGATTCCGAGCAGGAACAGTCACTTTGGTCTGCAGGCCTGGTAAGTTTCATGATCCTATCTTAAAAAGGGAAGTTTTATTTTGTATTTTTTTATTCAAAGTGATGTGGGGGGATTTGAGGCTGAGCAGATTGAGACTGGCACTGTAACTGGTGAAGTCGTGGCTGCTGTCAAAACATCATTTGGGTTCATGACAGGGAAGGTGCATGGCTCATTAACAGGACTCAGCTATGTTGGATAAGAAAAGGTTTTGTTACATTCAGATAACTGTAGGTATTTTATATAATAATAGATTGGTTTATATATTGAACAGATACCCTACTCTTTGAAAAAAATATTGTATATAATTTATTCTGGATCTGTCTCAAAGAAGAAAAGTTGATCATATATATATATATATATATATATATATATATATATATATCATGAATACAACTTAAAGTTACCTTAAAGTAAGCAGCGCTAAGTCTGCACAGAGATGCTAAAATGACTAGAGAGTATATTAGATGTCTCGCCTCCATATACAAGTTTGTGCACTGGCTTGAAAAGAGTCCTCAGGCAGAGTTACACATGGACAAGATGGAATGGAATATGAGGAAAAACATCTGTTTAACATCTCTTTATTGACAACTTTAAGCTATCATTTCCTTACAGTATATGTCATATATTTTACACAGAATTCTTCTGCAAAAGTGATATTTGTTGGTAAATTCGACTGTACCTTGGATATGCATTTGAATCCAAATATCCTGCAGTACATAAAATGTTAAACGGAATGACTCAATGCAATAAAAGTCAATGATTGACATTTCCTTTCGATTGCCAGTCATCTGTTTAACTCCTCGAGAGATTCTGGTAAAGTTGAAAATATGAAGTTCATATAATCTAGTATATTTCCGCATGATGAATCAGAAGGCTCTGTTGAATTTGTGAAGTGATAATGGGAAGGTAAGACCTGCATAGCTCTGATAAGCGTATGACAGAAAAATGGCAAACTTGTCATCCTCATATCATGAAGTAATTACAAACTGAAACTGGTGGTTCTGCAAATCAGTGGTTTCAAAGTCCCAAATTCCTCCTCTTCTCCCTTTCCGCAAGGCTTAGTACTTGCATCTGTCCTGTCAAACACAGGAGTGATTACTATAATTTCACTTTTAGTTTCTGTTACCGATACACTGAGCAGACTAGCTGTGGAGAAGCTGTTTGCTGCGGTGGACATGCCAAGTCAGTCTCCTATTCCTTAGATGGTATCGAAGATAAAGGCTACATTTACTTGTGGGTTGGTGAGTGTGTGAGTTTATGACCACGGGCTCATCTCATCTCCCTGAGCATCCTCGGGATGATTCTGCATCATCAGAGTGAAAACAGCAGCGTATCCACAATAAAATGCACGTACATTAATTGTAAGTTATTTGCAATTGATTTGATTTCAAACCTTCTGTAAATCTGCAGTGTGCATGTATACTGTGAACACGCAGCACAAACAACCCAAGGAAGGAGGAGAGTTCACAGATGTATCTCAATGACGTCTGTGAATGACTTAAATTCCCCATAAAAAGCTGCAACAAACACCCAAGTCTGCGTGGTCCCCGTGGCAAGAGAGAGTGGGATGTGAGCCGACCTGCGAACAAGAGCACAGAGGACTTTTTTTTTAAACAGTTTGACTTTAAGTGTAGTCATTAAAAAAGAAGTCAAATTTGCCAGATGAGAAGCTGATACAGGAGGGGGCGATCAGGCTGTTGATGTTTGAGACTGAGCACAAATGAGTCTTTGTTGCTAAAAAAAAAAAGAAAAAGGTGGTGTGATTTGACAAAGCGGAAGGCTGAATGCCGTGTACGTGTACAGATGGGATGCTTTAAATGGGAGAGGAAATGGTTTTCCACATGAGCAAATTACAGGAGAGGTAGAGGCGACTGTTGACCGGCTCCGTCATAAATGAAGGCATTCATCAGCAATCAGTCTGCCATCAAATCTACTTGCAGCAGATGCGAGGAGGAATAACATTCCTCAGACCAGAGCGATTTCGAATGCCGGGCTTATTTGTTCAAATGTCCACCTGTCCCTGCACCTCAGCCTTCCAGTCCTATTCTTCTGCCTCCCAGCAGCACTATGGAAATTCGTCGCGATCGCAACGGAAAGAAGTTATTCTTAGATTGCCACTTTGTGTTGCAGCAGGTATTTCCTCGAGTAAACCATATTCCCTGTGCATGGCCTTGCACCTTGCCAAGCTGGGACACTACAACTAACAGTGCCTGTGTGCTTCCTTAAAAGGAGAGCGAGTTCGCCGTCTCAGCTGTTTGGATGCGAAACGGGGCGTGCACATAGCTGCATCTATTTCCACTGTGTTCCCGCTCAAGGAGGAAACTGTAACTCAGCTTTGGATTTGAAGTCACTTGAACATCTAGTGTCACCAGAGATACTTTGTCTGAGTTTCATTCATCCCTCAGGCCTTCTTTTTTTGAAATCGCCCAGAATACAGCAAGATAAACAACAACGTCTGTGACAGACTCCTTGTGGCCCTTTGCTTGTTAAAACAAAGCCGAGCTGCCGAGCTGCCGAGTGGAGAAACGAGGAGTGGGAGTGGGCGTCCTGTCGAGCCTCTATCTCTGTGTAGCGATGACAAAAACGCTCCCAAATCTTCACTTCAACCACTTGATGGTTATCGTCCCTTTTCAACCAAACCAAACATTTGAATGGGCTGCAGAGAAGGTCGACTCCACACAGCGTGTTGTGGCTGGTCGACTGAATGGAATTTGCATCCTGGTCAGGGGCTTTTTCGCATGTGACCATGTTTGGTCATGCGGAGGAAAGCAGCTGCGGCTTCTTGATTGATTGCAAACGCCTCCGTGGCGTCTGTTTATCTCTGAGTGTGTTGAAAGCGCTTTCTTTATCTTTGAACGAGAGCCTTGTCTGATTTGGGGACGTGTAGTTACCTGAGAGCCTAACTTGTGTATATTTTAGCCGACGCTGTTATTAGTGCAATTCACAAGGAGAGCCACCGTGGGATCCCTTTTAATTCCCAACATGAAAATCCAAACAGTATGATGATTACAAATGTCACATATTTACAGCAGCCGATGAAACAGATGTTCACGTACAGCACCTCTGCCTTCACTTTGCAGTGAGCTGGAAACACTTTGAGTAAAAGTTGGAGATGGTGGTTGGCCTTTGAAGTTAATGTGGTGCCATCAAACCATTTTTTCGGACAGAATCATCCATGATATTGATTACAATTCAGAAAAATATGTGATGCCATACACAATGCTGCTGAAAACCTCGGGTACCAGCCCATGGTGGCAATTTGTGACTGGTACTTTGCATGCTGGTGCATATTCAGGGACCACACTTGTCTGGAGAGGATGGACGATCCTAGTGAAGCATGCGGCTCTCCTACTCGAGAGCACAGATGAGCCAGATTACGTTGGTGACCCAAATCTATCAAGAGTACTAAATTAAAGACTCTGAGATATCAGACCTCCTTCAATTATCCATCATCAAAAACCCTCTCAGATTTCAAACACTGGAAAGCATCAGCGAGGAGGGCCTGTCTGGTGTTTGTTAGTTTGCCAATGTCTGGAAGAACTCATAGATGTGAGATACACAAAGAATCTCTGCCTGTATTCCACTAATCTAGTCAACAAAGCTGATGAGCTGCTGTCAAGAGCATGAATGCATCGGGTCTCTTGTGGTCTCACTCTGCCGATGGCACAAAGGATTGTGGGCAAATTTTGCACAATAGATCCATTCCATATTTTACTTCCATTTTGGTTTCTGTAGTCAAATGACGGATCAACCCAAAGGCTCAGAATTGCATAAAAAAAGAAAGAAGCCACGCGTCAAACCTTTCACACAGGCAGAGCAGCAGGCTTTTGGTGCAGCGGTCATACAGCCTCCAAATGAAATCCTCTCCCCTCCAAAACAACAAATCACCAATGTTTTTTTTAAATTTACCAGCCGGGAATACTGTCGAGCAAAGAGACACAATGGCCGTTGTGTAAGACTGGCTGATGGATCAAGGGGAGAGTTGCATCAGATTCTCAACAATGATGTCCCCCTTGACAGCTGCCTTCCAACAAGGCACGTCTGTGCCACACATTACAGCTGATTGCAGCACAGGGATTATACTACAAGGGTCTCGTCATACGATTGGCTGAGAAGGTGTTTATGTGACTGAAACTCACATGAGGATATTTCAGTTACTTGTGTTTCACTTGTATTATTCAATATGCAGGGCATATGCATGAGCTATAAGTTTGGGACATTCTTTTGAAAATGTTTAGACTGAAAGTTTTGACAAAAATAATCAATAAATATTCTATGCATATACATACATATGCGTCATTTGAATAGAGTTTTAACACGCAACAAGCAAACAGAAAATGTCACTTTAACTTCAAGGTGCATTATTTTTAGTAGATTATTATTAAAGTGGATTTTAAACATCTTATTTATTATCTGCAATAGGGCTGCAAAGCAAACAATTATTTTCCTGATTGACCAATTTTTTTTTCTGTCTAAAATGTAAAACATTTGAGAAGCTGTTATGAGAGAATGTGGACAAGGCTTTCTTAAAAGTGACTTAAAACAATTATATCATCCATGCGCATAAAATACAATTTGTAGTTAGCTTGTAGATAGATTTGTAGTTTACAGTAAACTGACTAAATTAACAAATAAACGGTGACAAATCAGCAGTAATGAAAAATGAAAAAGTTCACAGAGCAGACAAAAATGATGCTTGGGAGAGTGTGTGTGTGTGTGTGTGTTTTACTGCCATGGGATAGCCAGTCATGGCTGCCACAAGTAACAGAACATGCAACTGACAATAACTGCTCTAGAGCAGGAGTCTCATGTTCATGATAATATTACAGCAGTGCAAAAGAGGCAAAAGGTTTATAAGTTATTGTCTTGCTTCCTTCATGCCACATCCACCAGTTGATTGATTGTGTGTGAGAGAGAGAGAGAGAGGGATGTACGACAGCGACATCCAGCTGCATGCAAGTCTTTCTCGAACATTTGCCAAATGAAGATGTGAGGTCTACTGGAACTTGCCAAACCAAATGTAAATCCTCCATTAGAATAATAATGCTTTTTCTGCCCTATTTTTGCATGTGGTCTAAATACACTGGCAGACTCTTTACAAAGACGCCACCATCCAGCCAGTAATTACAAAGCCTGACTATATACAAATAGCACATGGCATGTACACAATGCTGGGATGAATAGAAACACAAAGGAGGACCATGCAATTGATGTAATTATGGGGCTTTTAGTGGGAGTCTGTTGAAGTTTGTATTGCATACCGAGCTCTAATGTCTCGTAAGACTTATTATAACCTTCAGTGGGCCACTTGAGGGATTCTCAGGCTAAATCCCCAGCTTCAGAAACAAAAGGCTCAAATGTGGTCTTACTGTGATTTAACTGCTGGGCAACACTGGCATTGGATACTTCCAAATGAAAAAAAAATAGTTTCAGTCTGGACTGTGTCCATTAATCACATTTAATAGATCACCCGGTTTAAGTAGATCAGTATGTTAAAACCATGATTCCTTAGTCTGTGCTTCCGACATTAGTCACTGCCTTAAAATTCTGTAAAAATTACTTAAAGAGATCACATCACTAACACATCATATATTCAGCAGTTTATCCCTTAATATGTCAGAAACCTTTAGGCTTTTAGTATTTATAGGAAGTGTCTATATGTTTTTTTTTAAATTTAGCTTACTCATTCTGTAAGTTTCTACGTCATTGGCAGAAGGTGCTCAAGGGCATCAGGTGGTCATGGTTTATACATTTATAACAACCACCTCTAAAATGTTTTGTCCGGACGATACTGTATATGAGTTTGCAATAAATCACTTCCTTGTTTTGCTGAGTGAAGTGCCGTGTCATCCTTTTCTAGGAAAGCTCTCGTCAGAGATGCACTGGATGTTTTAGAGAAAGGCCTCATTCATTGAAGGCCTGCTCTGTGCGTAAGCCTTTGTGACTGTATATGGTATCGGCCATAGTGAAAATTGAACTGCTTGTGTCCCATTGTGATCCATCGCTCACTGTTGGTGGGCTCCACCGCAGTGGACTGAACAGAGTTACAGAAAACTGACACAATCTCATGTGGCTGAGAATGGATTATAATGCTGCGTTAGACTGCACATAAATATACTGCAGGTGTGTCACATCAATGTACGGGGAGAAAACATGATATAATCTGAATAAAGGGCGATGTCAACTTGACTCCGTGAGCTCACATCATGTGGATTCCCAGCACTGTTTGTTATGTTGTTATGGAAGGAGATGGGGGGTTTTGTTGGGAGGCAGGCCAGAAATCCTCTCTGCATTGTTTTCTCTCAGCATGTGGTGTCAAATGTCAAATGAGAAAAGTGTGTGTGTGTGTGTGTGTGTGTGTGTGTGTGTGTGTGTGTGTGTGTGTGTCGATGAGTATAACAGTCAGTATATCGAAAGGCCACCAACAGAAACTAGCAGTCTGTCAGAAAGTCGGTGCCGACGTTTCCTCGATCAATACTTTGAACCATTAATCAAATGCTGATGTGCTTTAGAAAGTCGACTTTATTTAAATTTGAAACTGGTACTTTGTACTTTTTCTTTGTTTACCTACTCTTGGTGTAATTTGAAGACAGAGCATGTTGAATTGTGAGATTGGCCTGAAGTTCACTTCATACATGTCTATGAGTTCAGTTGGAACTCCAGGAAATAACCCTTCTTCAGTGATAAGTGTTAAATGAACCTCACATCAACAACATCCTTTAAACAAAAAAATGACATTTTCTGATTTTAAAACACAAATTAATATTCAAGCACAAGACGATTTGCAATCCATATTTTGTTCAACACAAATTCCATGAATCCATCTCTACGGTGAAGCTGCACAATGTTTACTTTCTCTTAGCAAGACTAACTTTATACCATTGGATCATTTACAACAACTGTAAGTAACAGTAACAATTGCATTTAAACTGGAAAATGTTTTGAGAAGTTTATCACTAGAACTTTGACTGAAAGATTCCAGTAATTTAGCATAAAACAAATCTCGGTATATGTCTATTAGAATGTTTTGTCAGACGTGAGCCATAATATTTTGTTTTCTTCAAGCATAAAAAGTCTCATTAGTAATGGTACCAATGTTGCATCTTAATCATGATCCAAAATAAACATTCTGTATTAGACTTCAAAAAATAAATGAAATGAAAGTAGTTTAAAAAATAATTTCTGATTTTAATTTGCTGTGCCAAAATGTCTGGAGAGTTTTTGTTGGTTCCTCTGTAATTTCATACAACAGTGTACTGTACCTGTTGGCCTGAACCACGGCTAGACTTTGTTACAGACTCAAATAAAGTGTTCAGAAGGTGGTTGCTGACGGCAGCTGCCTTGAACCTGCCTTAGAAAAATATTTTCTATACAGTCTATACACTCAACTCTTTTTTTCAAAGATTATATCTATGAACACTTAAGACCATGCATCTGATTTCTTTGCTTTTTATGGTCTTACTGTATTACAAGTAGCTCAACTTTGGGAAATAACCCCTTAGAAGAGGAGGCCAAAATACAGTTTTATTATTATTTTATTAAAGGCTTTGGGTAGTAGTCAGGTAGATTGATTGCTGTGGATACACACTGGATTGTAGATTATATACTTTGGCAGGTTTATACTAGAATTACCATGTTGTGTATTATTCAGAATCTGTAATGAAATTTAAATGCACAGTGGTCTGGGAGCATGGAGTTTCAGTGGACCGGCATCAAACAACAGTAGAAGGAGTTAAGGGTTCACTTATTATGATGATGATGAATGGGGGTGTTATTTTTTACAACTCAGGCAAAGCTGTCTTGTAGATCAGGCTGCCCAGTGGATAGGCCCCCTTCTGCATTCAGGAAATAAGTTTTGGATTATTCAAACCGCCTTACTGAATTCAAGATGTCCTAGAGACCTACAAGTATTATTTAAACACATTCAAGAATTGCATTCATTGGTTTGTGAACTGCCCCCTTGAAGCCTTGAGTTTAGAACTTTGACCAGCGAACTCTGGTGTTTTTTGCAACCGGACGAAGGAGAGGGGAGTGGGCCGGACTGAGAGCTTGTCCACTGTGCGCCCACCTACACCTGCAACCATGCACTGATTGGGCAGCAGCAGCTGTCAATCACGCTGCCCACGCTCGAATACCTACAGTGCTTTATTGTCTATTTTACTCTAAATGAGACCATAAAACTAAAGATTGAGACCATGAACTCTCCAGGAACCTGTTTACTGACGTTATAAATCAAGTGAGTAGTTTTGAGTTTCAGTTTGAGTCATTTTCTCATAGACTTCTTAAGAAAAAACGGACTTCTTTTTGCAACAAGTGAGTCGCCCTCTGCTCATTATTCCAGAGAACACTGGCTTCAGGCACTTCAGCATTTTCTGGACCCGGTGACTACGTCCGTTCATATACACGGTCTATACTACAAGCACCTCTACAGCTCACTAATTACCTTTATATTAAGCAGAAATAATATGAGAGGTCTAAGATCTTTATTTAATTCATCTATTGGTCAGAAAGCGAATAATCCAACAATGATATCACATAATAAACTGATGATTAAGAACAAATGTGAGAGAGGAAAGTGGCAGCAGAACAATTTCCCAAGAAGAAGATTATGCTCTGAAACCAAGATGCACCAGAGTACAGGTAATCCAATTAGGTTCGTCCAAAGAGGCTTGAAATCCAAGTGAGCTAGAACCAGATGATATGTAGATTTGAATGTCTTTTAAGCTGCACCTCCAGCGGCGTAAAGAAATGTTTGACAAAACAATCAAATGAAATCTTTTTTATTATTTTACTGTCTCTCTCTCTCTCTCTCTCTCTCTCTCTCTCTCTCTCTCTCTCTCTCTCTCTGTAGATAACAACTTGTAGCCAATAAAAATACATGGTAATTTTAGGATTTGTATTGAGACTCTAATGATAGGTTGCTTAATGGCTTTAGTCCATTCAAGATTGTTGAAAATGGACATTTGGTTGCAGGAGCTTTGCACAACTCGATGACCCGGCGTTCGCTCTGCAAACAAAATGACCACACAGAGAAGACGAAAGAGGTCAGGGGAGCAAGTAATGTGTGAAATTACAGAAAATCAGACTCCACAAGCTGGGCAGCGCATCGCACAGGGCAAAGACAGCGGATGAAGGGAAAAGAAGAAATTATTTGAGCAAGTCTGAAATCAGAGACAAGGGAGGGGAGAGGGAGAGAGGGGGAGAGAGTAGGAGTCAGGTTGAGGAAGAGGAGGAGGAGGGAGGAGGGAGGAGGGAGGCTGGGAGAGAACGAGAGGGACGCAGAAAGGCAGGCTTTGCCTTTTCTGGTAGTTAAAAGCCAGTGAAAGAACAAGCAGGAATTCCTGGTGCAGCAGAGGGGCCGAGATATAAACCAGACTGTAGCAGTTGATGTATGACGAGAGGGAGACACTGCTGTCCATGGACTGAACTTCAGCTTCTGTTCAGGTAGTATAAACCATCAGGCACTGTGGTTTGTTTGTTCCTTTTTTTTACGCATGTCATGAAGCTGACTTGGGTGGTCGCCCCTGTGCTCTTGGACCAGTTTTATCAACTGCTTCTTAATGAGTTCAGAAAGCTTTGTTACGCATCTAACACCCCAAAAGTGTGGAACTTTCACGACGATGAAACGAGACTCATCCTGTGTGGTGGGATGATCCGGCTGTACTCACATTTTCAAAGAAAAGGAGGGAAAGAAGGTTGCAGGGTGGATGGGCTGGTGACCGATGAGTGAAACACTTTTGAAACATCACGTGCTCAACCTTTTTGTATTTTTCAGTGAGAAAGCGAGGAGACTCTTTTGGGCATCATGGACGACGACTTCGACCGCCGCATGGAGCTGAGGAGGCAGAGGAGAGAGCAGATGCGCAACGAGGCGGAAACGTGAGTGCGCACACATGCATGCAGATGAATACGCTGTCGTGGAAGACCACACAGACTCATCAGGGACTAACATCCCCCCACCCCCAAATTCTTAGACCACATCTGCAGTAACTGCTCACGAGGAAGTCGCGCCAGTGCAGTGGAGCCAGTTTTTGGAAATGTTCACAACAGTTTTTCTTGGTCCTCCGCTCATGCAAAGTCCTATTGACAGATGACCGGCGGTCAAAGTCTGCTGTGTGTATGTCTTTGTGTGTGCTGGCTCTGAGAGCGCCTGTGCGACTCCACGTGGAGCGGCCGATTGGAGCGGACAGGACTTGGATGGTGCTCCGATGATGACAGCTTGATGATCTCCACTCGTTAGGGGGAGTCAGTCGACTGTGCTGCTGTTTGGATTTGTCCCTCGCTCTCCGTCGCCTCCCTCCCTCGCTCTCTGCCCTCAGATAAATATTACAGTGGCACAAGACCACTGCAGACTCTGCTTGTAAAATGCGCACTCGTGGGTGCTATTTTGTATTTAACAGGTCAAAATATTCTCCAAACAAACTTGGACAATGTGCAGTGGTGTCAACTGCTGATGTGACACGCCTGTAGCTGTCAGCTGCTGCTCAAGTGTTGCTCAATGGTAAATGAGTCGGCGAAGTTAATGAGAGAATCAAGTATTGTGATGAATTTTCATGGGACCAGAGCCCACTGACACGTCTGAAGGCAAATTAATGACAAGGGTCTATTGGATCGGCTGGTTTTCACATCCCGACATTTCAGCAATCAACATGTCTGTTTTTAGACTCGACAAAAGAGAAGAGCTGAGGAAATGCACAGTTGCAAAATGTTGATGCCGTTTGAATGAGTAACTTCTGTGCAAATCCTTAGTCGTTGACTTTTTATTGTATTTTTCCTTTTTTGTAATTCCACCACATGTGTATTTGTCACAGCACTGTTGGCCTGTAACCACACATTCAACCTCACCGTGCAGTGATGCGGGGTCAGACGAGTGCGTGTCTAAATGTTCCCTGTTGTCAACAAGCAAAACCAACATCTAAGAACCACAGTGTTGTCCAAACTATAGTTCCCTCTTCACAATGCGTGTGGCCACTGGTTTATTTTCAGTTGACTCTGCGTTGATCCTGCCGCTGCGAGAATTGGAATCACTTGAGTGCGAAATGTGTATTCATGTGCGGCTGAAAATATTCAACCCAACAGATGCATGGTGGGGGTGATCGGGGTGGATGGTGTGCGTACAAAATGCTCAAAGGGTTTTCTTTCAGAGTCACTTGTGGTTAAGTATAAAAGCACTTAGGTTAGTGAAAGGCTGTGGTTTTGTAGTTAATGTTAATAAACCCTGGGGTCAACATGACCACACTTTTTCAATATATTCAACCAAGTGCTGTGAGAGTCTGAACGCACAACACCATACAACACTTTAATAGTGCTGCTAAAGTGGCAAAATCAGACGTTGCGGAGGGAATAACAAACGTCGAGAAAGAACATTTTAATGATATGTTCAGGATGCAGGATATCTACAAAGAGCCAAATATGGAAATGCAAAATTAAAATAATATAAAAAATAATATAAATCCAATTTCTGGGAGACAGGGTTGGGACTTGAAGCTCACACACACACACACACACACACACACACACACACACACACACACACACACACACACACACAGGTTGGTGAGGTCAGAACGTATTGAGAGTTTTTGTTTTTCAATAGGATTTGTTAAAAAGTATAGACTCATCAGTTTTACCCACTAAGGGACAATAGCGAAACGTGGCCATGACATCATCGCTCGCATCATTTTCTTTCAGCTCAGGAGTCAGTCGACGTCAGACGTCCTGTCAGAGCCTCAGTGAAGTCAATCTTTCTCAGTCTCTCAGACAGCTCTGCCAGCCTCGCCTTCCTCTCCCCCCTCCTGATTCTCAGCTCCTCTCTGCAGCACAAGGAAATGCTGCAGACGCTGGAATGTTTTGACTACTGTTTTTTTTTTTTAGTTTTTAGGGTTGTTTTTTTTAGCAGAACTCGACCATTAAACGTGATCAGTTTGAGAGTTTTCTGTTGCTTTTCTGTCATTTCATTCTGTTCTCCTGTTGCCCAAGAAGCCTTCGTCATATTTCCCCTCACATCCCTCAGGTTGCCCATCTGGAAATGTAGCAGTAAAACTCTTGCAGCAGTCTCACAGTAGGCCTCCTGCTGGAGGTGGAGTATCTAATTGAATTACTTCCTCGGTGATTACTTGAAGCGTCCCATGCCATTTGCAGGAACCTTTGCCTGGGGATTTGTTGGATTTCCGCTCCATTTGGGTCTTTGTTTCTATTTTAAAGACGGAGAGGATTCCTGTGGTTCCCATCCAACTCTTCCTCTCGCAACATCTGTAAATCATTGTGCAGATGAGCAGAGGGGAATAATACCCATGCGCTATCAATGGACCATTTCAAGGGCTCTCTCCCTGCCTCATAAAGCCTGGTAATGCTTGGAAAGATACAGCCTGGCACACGCCAGGGTCTCACTGGGAATGTGCTCACAGTTGGAAAAAGGTCATTTGCAGGATGTGAGAGAGATCTGGAGGAAAAGATAGGTGGGCAAGCCCTCTCTCCTGCCGCCACGGTCTGAGATTATACTTCGTTTTTTTAGTTTTTTGCAGTGCTTAGTTCTAAGAGGGTAATTCTTCTGGAGAACTCGATTTCTTCAATGTTACATTTGGATCTCAGGCACACACACAGTGTGTGTTTCTAGTTATATCTTAGCGTGTTCTCGCTCTGTTGCGGTTTTCCAATCTTGATTATGTCTTTTGATGTCAGCTTGAAATCGTTTGGCTTACATCACTGGTTCGCAACCTGGGGGTGTAGATGCCTCAAAGGGTCCAAAGAAGAAGTTGAGGGGTCACTATATATCGTTGTCACACAAGATACGGAATAAATAATACTGAAATGTCTTCAGACAAACGCTGTAGGTTTTAATGTGCATCTGTATATGTAATGATTCAGGGTGGGTTACAACAACGACGATGATGAGGAGGAAGCACGGGAGCGAAGGAGACGTGCGAGGGAGGAGAGGAAGAAGATGAGGGACGACGATGAGCCTGGTACCACGGATGTGATCAACACTAACAGGTAGAATGCGGATGAGGGGTCAAGAACCATGTACTGTAGTACTGCAGTGGGTCATAGGTCATAGGTCAAGGTCATAGCATTGAGGACATTGAACAGGGTCATTTAGCAAAAATCCAACAGTGATAGCAGTTTAGTGAGTGAGTGTACAGAAGCAGCCCGAGTGCAAAGAGAAGGACTCAAACAGAAGCACAGGACAATACGTGCAGACAAACAGTTTTGAGCAGGAGCAGAGCAAATTTGCGTGTGAGCAGGGATTGTTTGAGAGAGAGGGCTGAGAGGGATGGAACGAATTAGAAAATCTGAACACGATGTGACGCAATAATGCCCCAGAACGTTCTCCAGAACAGCACAATTATGAACGTTTGGTAACACTTTAAACTGTCATTTTTGTTGTATGAGTCAGGTACCAACAAATTCTAACTGATACTTAAATGTAGGAACAGTTGAAGAAAACAGGGGGGTAAGAATACTGGAAACCTACGAGGTTCAGTACTGGGTAAGATCATTAAAGTTCTGGGGAAACTGCAGGCTATGAGTCAGCTTGTTCACAACAGCCAGACATGATATTACCACCCACATTACTCTTTGATATTAAAGTTTAGTTATATTCAATGCACCAAGAGTTAGTCATCTACTGTTCATACACCTTGTGCTATACTATCAGATCACTTTATAGTGTTATAGTTTTGATAGAAACTGTTCATGTCTGTGCACTTGACAAGGGGGAGAAAAACGTGTTAATAAAACCCTGTGGGTGTAGCTGACTCATCTGTATTGAATTTCCTCTTGTATTTAGTTTGTAGCAAATTTTAAACTCTTGGCATTGATAATCACTTCCAGCTGAACAATTCAATGAAAGATGTGGGTTTGTCACACCCCATCGTACAGGAAATATAACTGTATTGGGAATTTTAGAGATTCAGATTTAACCAAACGTGAATTCCGGCCCCCAGAAATTGATGTTAAAGTCGATTTCACGTTCTTGCAGTGTCACAGAGTCCGAGTCCGACACCACCGCCACCAGTGCTGGAGGCGCAGATGATGACCAGGCTTTGCTGGAGCGCCTGGCCAAGAGGGAGGAGCGCAGGCAGCAGAGGATGAAGGAGGCCATGGAGAGACAGAAGGAGTTAGACCCCACCATCAGCACCTCCAACAGCACAGACAGCCCGCTGGAGGAGGAGTCCTCCGTCAGCAGCAGCGCTCAGCAGCATACAGAGGGGGAGGAGGAGACACGTGTCCAGGAGGAGGTGGCACAGGCTGATACAAACTCCTGGAGGAAAGAGGAAGAAGATGACGAGCGAGAGGAGAAGGTAAAGATGAGTTTTCAGCTTTTTCCCATTCAGAACTCAAAGAAGACATACGCTTTTATGTTTATATTCGTATATATTTTTTCCCTTGACAGGAATCTGCTGAGGGGTCAAGACCTCCAGGCACAAGAAACGAGGTATAACTTCCTAATTTCCTCCTGACTTCATTTATTGATCCACAAACAAAGAAAATGATGGAAAATAATTAAATATATCTTATCTCATAGGAGGAGACTGAAGCCGCAGCAATAGAAGTAGAGGTTGATTTAGGAAAAGAGGGCGCAGATGAGGAAACAGTTCCCGATGTTGACAACGAGCAAGAAGAACGGAAGAGGAAAGAAGAGGAGGAAAGGCAGCAAAAAGAAATGGAAGAGAAGCTGAGGAAAGAAGAAGAGGAGAGGCAACAAAGGGAAATGGAGGAAAAGCTAAAGAGAGAGGAAGAAGACAGGCAACTGAAGGAGGAGGAGGAAAGGAAGAAGAGGGAAGAGGAGGAACGAGAGCAAAAACGAGTGGAAGAGAGGATGAGAAAGGAGGAGGAGGAAAAACAGCAAAAGGAACTAGAGGAGCGACTGAAAAAAGAGGAGGGGGAAAAACTAAAACAGGAGATGGAGGTAAAGAAGAAGGTGGAAATGGAAGAGAAGAAGAAAAAGGAGGAGGAGGAAAAGAAGCAGAAGAAAGAGCTGGAGGAAAAGAAAAAGAAAGAGGAGGAGGAGAGACGGAAAAAGGAGATGGGGGAAAAGAAGAAGGAGGAGGAGGAAAAGCGGAAAAGGGAGGCCGAGGAGAAAAAGAAGAAAGAGGAAGAGGATAGACGCAAGAAGAGAGAGATGGAGGAGAAAAAGAAGAAAGAGGAGGTATTGGTGTGATTCATCAGACTTTTCTCCGACAGTCAGTCTGGACCCAGAAAACTGGGATGAGGTCTTCTGATGATGTGTTAATGTCCCTGTTAGTAAACCAACAGAATAAAGACATTTGAATGTAAAATAATCTTAAACCTCAGGATTAAGTGACACTGATTTGATCAGATGTTGTTCTTGCAGATATCTGCTGTTTGTTATGTAGGACAAAAGATGTGGCAGTACGATGTGTCTTCAATTCACATCTGTGTTGCAAATGACATCACACGTTTCAACTGAACTGAGCTGCTTTTATCATTGTTTTAATCTTGTTTTTTTTTGTCTTCTGAATAAAGGAGGAGAAGCCAAAAAGATTTGGTTTGAAGGAAAAGGTAAAAAACAAAATTCATTCTCCTTCAAACACCTACAACGGGTTCTCGTCTAACAGTGAAGAGAGACGGTGCAGTGGTTTGATGTGTAACTTTATTTCTCTCTTTTTTCGTCAGAACGAACCAGTCAAACAGAACGGATCCTTCATTGAGAACAAGCTGAAGAAAACAGAGAAGACATCCAGGTATAGATTTCTGCTCAGACTCTTCATTTACAATACGACATTTACAATCCCAGGGAACCTGAGGGACTTGCTAGATTGGATTATATCAGGACAAGGCTCATTCTAACTTAAAGATACATACATGTACCATCCTTCCACGGATGGATTACCTAACGTCCCTACTGGACACGTGCCCAGGGGTCAAGAGGTCAGGGGAGCCACTGGGCAGAGCCTCTGTTTAAAGTATTGTGTTTCAAGAGTTTAATATTCCCTGTTTGTGTGTTAGAAACCCCTCACCCTGACCGTTAATTCTATTGGCAAGTTGTTCTTATGATGAGGTTTTTATTATTTTTAACTCGTCAGTCGCTAAAACATGTGCATTTGTACACACGTGTGTTGGTAATACAACAACCGCTCTGTCTGTGAGCAGGGACAACGCTCCCTCCGCTAAGACAGACGACGTGGAGCGGCAGGAGGCCGAGCGGAAGCTGCAGGAGCTGAAGCGCCGGCGAAACGACGCAGAGAGCGAGGAGTTCGAGAAGATGAAGCAGAAGCAGCAGGACGCGGAGGCCGAGCTGGAGGGGCTGAAGAGGAAGAGAGAGGAGAGGAAGAAGATCCTGGAGGAGGAGGACAGGCAGAGGAAACAGGGGCTGGAGGACAAGAGAGTCAAAGAACAGGTGAGGACGGATTCATCGGGGATCAGCGAGTAAGTCCAGCTGTCCCAAGAAGCTGTTGGTGAGCGGTGACAAAGGTGTGACAGTGAACTGTGGCTTTCATAACAGGAGGAGAGGAAGAGGATGAAGGAGGAGATAGAGAAGAGGAGGGCGGAGGCTGCGGAGAAGAAGAAACAGAAAGAGGACGACACCAGGAAACCCGCCTTCACTATCAGTCCCAAAGGTTCCTCCAAGGTAAAGAGTTTTGGACCAGAGGTTCAGACATCGTGCAGATGTTCTACGGGGTTTCCATCACTTCCTCTGGCATCTGAGCTGTGCTCCAACTATGACTGTGATGCATTTTCTTGCTGGATTATTTTTGGAGGTATGCTGAGAAAGAAAAAAAAAAAAAACGTAGACCAGGCTGCGTGTGCGTGTGCGTGTGTGTGTGTGTGTGTGTGTGTGTGTGTGTGTGTGTGTGTGGCTCCCTTGCAGCCAAACTCCAGCTCAAACTCTCGGGCAGCAGCCAGCATAATGTTCAAGCACAGAGAGACCTTCGCAGGGACAGGCTGGTCTGCCCCTCAGTGAGGACAACAACGACAAAAAGCCTAGGACAGCTCGACCAAATCCAAATGAATGTGTCCATGTCAGTAGCAGACTGGTTCATCTGGTTTTATAACTGTTAACATTATGTTTTTTTTCTGTGCAGATCGGCGAGAAGGCCGAATTTTTGAGCAAATCAGTCCAGAAAAAGTGAGTCATTTACAATATTGTATGGTATCAAAGTGAAGCAACATAATTCAATGAACCAGGGTTGACGAGCCGTATTAAAGTGAAGTGGGTTGTTCCTCCTTGCAGCACCGCAGCCAGAGTGTCACACACTCCAATCGTCTCCAAGATAGGCAACAGACTGGAACAGTACACTTCCGCCATCCAGGTGAGACTCGACAACATAATTCACTGTCCTCAGAGTAAAGCTGTTTCCGTCCTTCCAAAAGTAGTCAAATCCATCCTCTGTCTCCACAGGGAAACAAAGACGCCAAATCCCCCAAGTCTCCAATGGCAGATATCCCTGCAGGAGGCGCGCGCAGCATCAAGAGCATGTGGGAGAAGGGCAACGTCGGTAGCTCCTCCGACAGTCCCGCCCCTGCCAACAAGGTGAAGGACTGAGAAAGCAAGAGGGGTCGACAGGTTTGCTGATACACTGACCGACTGAGTGTTGTTCAACTCTCTTTTCCCAGGATGTGGCTGGTATCAAAGGAGGCGTGGCCGGACGTGTCAACAGTTGGATGGCAAAGCCTGCAGAGCCAGAGAAGACAACACCTGCACCTGCACCTGCAGCCGCAGCAGCAGCAGCAGCAGCATCACCCGCAGCAGCAAAGCCGGCAGTAAGGCCCGATAAACCCTTGCCTTCATCGCACGCACTACTGTAAATTGGACACCAGTGTTACTCTAACAAAGTAATCCCCTGATATCCTGAAAACGCTAATGTTCTCATTTGCACGTCAACTTGCCAGCCTTTTGTTGGCGGCGGGCTTTATGTCTGAGCTCCAAGGGTGGACGGTGCTGCTGTCTGGAGTCTGGTGACACCGCATGGACACTTTGTTCAACAGCATCTGCTGAGAAAGCAGCATGGCCATGAAACCCTCACTAACCCAAACATTTATGATGAAACCATCATAATTGATGAATTGATGATTTAGGCATAAAACTGTGGGAACCCACTGAACATCCAAGAACTTATTATTGAACAATAACTGTTCGAACACAAGGCACATAGTCGGACAGCTGTATATCAACGTACCCCCTTTGCATAATTATTTCTATGCGTCTGTATACATCGATCACACGTAGGTATATCAGATTATATCGCAGCCCACGAAGCATACAGCATTCGCAAACTGTTGTCTCAATCTTTGTGACTGTCTTTGCCAAAAAACAAAACTATTTTTGTCTCACTGTGACTCCGTAATTATAGTCTCCTTCAAAGGTCACGTCCCTTGACCTTTGTCCCATACAGAGACATCATTATCCTATTTGAAAACAAAACAGCAAATACATGGAATTATTAATTTCGTTTATTTACCATAAGATTGCGCCCTTTAAATAGAGGGGGTCATTCGTAGCCGGGGACTTGGCGGACACTGCGTCCTTCACTGAAAGTAGCACACCAGCTGCTAATCCCCCCACGTCGTCTGGAGACATTACACTGTGTCCATAAGCAGCAGGACCACTGCTGGATGATGGTGTGACATTGTTCTCACGTGAAATTTACGAGCGGGATATCTTTAGTGTCAAACAGTCCTGACCAGAGGAGCGGTTGTAACCTTGCCTCTACTTTTGCGGCAACACTCCCCCCTGATGGGATGAAACTGCAGAGCACTCATGTCTGTACTCCCCTCTCTGTGTTCACTCGTTGACGTCTCATCTGCCTTTCGTTCCCCCTTTGCTAATGCACTCCTTTCTTCAGCTTTGCTCAATTCAACTATGCAACCGTCTCACCACTACTACAACCAATAATCATAAGCACAATGAATGTGTATAGACCTCATAACATCAGTCACTGAATCAGTTCTTCTGAGGAATTAATACTTTTACTGTTGATACTTCCAGTACATTTTGCTGCGAATACTATATCACTTTAATAAGATTTAGAAAGCAGGAGTGTTTCTATGTAGTTGTACTTGCACTCAAACTCAGGTAAAGAATCAAAGTACTTCATTGTCCGCTGAATTACACTAAAAGGTGCGTGGTTGTTGTTTGTGCCAGGATGTGAAACCAGGCGACGTTGGTAACAAGCGTGGCATGTGGGAAACCAAGAAGGCCTCTGCACCTGCCAAGGTAACACACATACATTCATGCATACATGTGCACCTCTTCTACTGTTTGAAGGAATCCAATGATTTATGGTGACGTGATTCCGTCTGTGTGTTTCATCCAGTTTACCTAGTAGATGGGTGAAACAGGTAACGCTCAGTGCACGTTCCACCGGGCATGGTGTGACTGAATTTGTGATGTGTACACTTTTTTTTTACATCTTTGCCCAACACACGTCATTTGAGTTGTTGAGTTGTTTTGTGCCAGTTCAGTCAATTCAAAAAGTGACTATTTTTCAATCAAAATCTGTACACACGATTCTTCTGAAAGGGACTGAATGGACCCAACCTTACTCCATATACTTCCTCACCTAAATCTCTCCTTTGCTCTTAACAATTACCAAATGGTTTCAACCAAGTACACATTAATTATCTCCTATTAAAAAGTGGGATGTATTTTGGATTTTAAATCTGCGCTTGAGCTGCCTGAACTGAAATGGAAATACTGATTTTGATGTAATTATAACGTGGAACTTTTATTCACACCATATTATTTATAATACTTGTGTCCCAGACTGGCCTTGAGGACACAAATAGTTCTTCTTGGCTCTGATGTGGCTGTTCGTTTGGAACATGGATTACTTTACAACACGAATGTGATCTATGTGTTGTTACCGGACATTTTGGCTGCACAGTGCACTGTGTGTTTCATGCCAAGATGCTAGTTGCATTGCACTGGGGATATTATTGTTGAGTGCATGTGGTTGTGTTTCAATGCTGATGTGTTTTTCTTTTTTGAGTGTTTGAAAAAAGACTCTGACGTGGAATTTCACCCAATTTTTTATTCGTACACTTCAGCAATAAACTGATCTGATGTATGTTGCAGTATATCATGAATCTGTGAAACCATTCCACTACTCCCCCTCTCACATTTCACAGCCCATACATCCAAAAATGAAATAAAGATTTTCATATGATTTCATTTATTAGGATCCTCGTTCATTCTCAGGAAGCGGGAGCTACTCATATTGGGGTCTTCACACCTAGTAAATTGAGGAATTGTTTCAACACAATCATCTGTTTTCATAAGGCCTCACTAAATATGTGATATGTTGATTTTCTCATTATTTCTTCCCTTCATCCCTTCTTGTTTACAGGTGGCAGTTGGAGTAAAGAGCAAATTCGTCACAAATGGTAAGTTGAGTGGCTGTAACTAAATACATTTACTCAAGTATTGTTCTTAAGTATAATAATTTACATTTATGCTATTTCATACTCGTACTAATCTAAAATGACAAATGTTGTACTTCCTTCATCTATAGTCACTGCGTATTGCTGTAAATTAAACTGTCTATGACGTTTTGAAATTAGCCTGACCTTGACCAGCTTGATTGGCGAAATGCAACTTCACTTGTTAATGTATCAGTGAGAAGAAGTCCTCATTCTGTGGATACTCTACGTTTTGGCAGATTTAGTGGACATCTTCCAGAGTTACAATAATTATAGGGCTGAATTCCGTAGTTTCTCCTTTTTCCTCTGCTGACCTGTACTGCACCGCCGACTAAATGTTTACATGTTACATGCTAATCCAGGATTTGTCCTGATCAGCTCTCAGGGAGGCAGAGTTTAGTAGAGTCATCTCTGTCCTTCAAACCATTTTCTGGGTGAGGGGGGTACATGCCATGGCTGATTTATGGCCCCCTGCGGACCCATAACCACTACAACCGGCCAGCCCTCCTCTGTGCCAGGGTGGCTGTAAATCAAATCGGCTGCAGGAGATATTTGGGCCCTGTGGCACTGTGGTCTATATTTATAGAACCCCTGACCCTGACCTTGTTTCCCAGTATAAAGAACCTTCCAGACTCCGGGGATGGCTGTCGTGTCTTCGCACTGCGCTGTTCACCCGGTGCCACCTGGGCCGCCCAGTGTCGGCGAGCTGTGAAGCATGCCACAGTGCAGCTGCTTGATTTTCACATTACCATTGGCTGATGGGGGAGGATTACGACGCATTTGAGCAACAGATTGGGCTCAATCATGGGGCTTATTCACTCATTGTCGATGGTAAAGACCTACCGTGTCGCCCCACAGCCCGGAAGAATAGTTCAGATGTAACCTTAATCGTGAAAAAAAACAAAGTTTGGCTCAGCAGAGCTGTTCCGCTTCTTCTTCTTTTCCTTCGTGATCAAAAGTCACATTTCTTCTGGCATCGAGCCCCCCCCCCCCGCCGCTTGAACCAGAATGTGAACAATAGGAGTGGAAAAGTGTTTGTCAAGTGTCAGCTTCGATCCCCTAAATAGCCGTCGTCCCCACTTCTTCATCAGAAATAGACCGCTGGGCAATGAAGTAAAGGGCAAGTGACAAAGTTACAGCTTTCAATCATGCACAAAAGAGTCCTGGCTTTGACTGCAGGATATGTGTCAGCAACAAGAGGACTGTGTCTGGTGTACAAACACACACGTACATACGTTGCACACATACGGATGTAGACGCTCGGAGAAGAGCTCATTCAACACTTCATGGCGTCGATCTAAACGCAACACAGCTTTAACACAGTGACTAATGGATCTTTAATGTCTCTGTCTCTTCTCTATTACCAGGTGTGAGACCCTAACCATTGACGCCCTCATTTAAATCAAACCTTACCTGACCAAACACATGGCTACTCTGCTTCTGTATGCGAATCCATTTCCCCTCAACTCACCGGTATTTTGAGCGAAGTTCAGAACGGAATGAGGAAAAGACGATGGACGGGGACGAGGGACGTTGAAGGATTCCAGCGTGGAGGTTTTCCGGCTTTATTTTCCCGAGGACAGTTTGCACTGTCTGCATATATAAAAGTGAAAGAAAAAAACATTCTAGTTCATCCATTGAATTTGATATGATCTTTTTTTTTTAAACGAATGAATTCAAAGACGTCATACCTGAGAAAGAATGTTAAACCGCAAGTCGAATGATTAATAGTTGGTGGGGTTGATTGTGTTGCGTCCATCTGGTTGGTCCTCCATTCTTTTCTTTTTTTTCCGTTTAAAAAGTTAACGAGACGTCTTTAGCAGACTTCAGGATGCTTAAATGTTAGTTTGCTTTCAAGCCACACCGACCTGCCCAATGATAAGCATTTGTGTTTTACTGTCACTCACACACACACACTCACTGCTTCCTGGGATGATAGTCACAGTTTTGACTCCATAGAAAGCCTGTACATATTAGTTGGTACCACTTTCTGATGAGGAACTCTTTAAAAAAGGTTTATAAATAGTAACTATTGCCTTTTGTAGTGGCTGAAATATAATATACCCTTGCTTTATAGGTCTGTTATAAGTCATTAATTAAAAGAACTATGCTGTTGCAGACTCGAGAAGCGTCTGCCTATGGTTTTGGTGCCACTTTCTAATCAGGCATCACTTATGAAGGATTCAGTTAAGAGGTTAATCATTTTGCTTACTAATGCATTATAGATCAGTTATAAGGCAGTCGGGTGGCTGAGAAAATCCCATCACCTACTGTAAGTTTTCTTTTTACACACATTCATAGTCAGCCTGCTGACCGTGGTCATCTTCAGAGCGCCACCGTTTGAATGGATATTTGTTGTGAAACATATTGACAGTCATTGGATGGATTTTTATATTGTGCCATTATCAGGTCCAAATGTTTCATTTGTTCAACATCTCGGTTTATGAGCAAATAACTGCAAAAACTAATCACATTCCCATCGTCCTCGCCTGCACCCTGTGTTTATATACTAAAAGCAAATATCAGCATGATGAAAAGCTGAAATGATACGATGAGTGGATGGATTATTGTAGATCCCTCTACGAATGACTCTACAGTCTAGAGGGCTTATAATAAAGTGATTTATTAATGGACAACAACATTTATTGCTGCTTTGCTGTCAAATAGAAATAATGATTTTTTAAAACCTTGAAACCTAACACATGTTATTTTGAATGACCTACAACTGGTACATAAAGCATTAGTACATGACTTGTAGACTATCAATAAAGCTATTACACACGATGCTGAGGCCAGAGGACAGCAATGCAGCCAGAGTAACACAGTGAACACAGTGATCACAGTGAACCAATTCAACATTTCTGTCAACAACACATGTGGGAGTTTGAAAATTACATTATAACATAATATAGGCACAAGAGGAAGTAAAGTAAGTTATATGCAATCAACCATAATCAGCCAATCAGTGTCCAAACACAGTTCTACTGACCAGGTGACAGTATAAGACTTCATACTTATCTGTCATCGGTAAAGGCTTGCAAGACATTTGCAATATGCTCTGATGTTTTAATACTTACCAAAATTAACTCTAAATCGCAGCCTGCCGTTTCTTATCAGTCGGCGGTGCACATGGGTTGAATCCTGCCAAAATGTATTGGGAGTCTTTCATTATTGTTGTGGTACATTGCTCGGTTGGAATGTTTGAAGTTATTGTTTGTGCTCGCTTCAGCAATACAATAAAAATAAAAAGGAGGAAAAGGGTTCGTTATAGTTCTGTTGCTTTTTGTTTTTTAAGTATTGGGGGCAAACGTTGCTTCACGTCCTTCCTGACCACTTGTGAAATGATGGAGTGTTGAAACCTGAGTGGCTGGTGAAAGCTTGAATGGACATGAGACATTTTACCAGGTCATGAATGTACCTGCAGAGAGAGAGAGAGTGTGTGTGTGTGTGTGTGTGTGTGTGTGTGTGTGTGTGTGTGTGTGTGTGTGTGTGTGTGTGTGTGTGTGTGTGTGTGTGTGTCCAGCGGTCTAACAATAGACTGACTGGCCATAGGGTGCTACAATCACATGAGTCCGAAGGGTTGGACTATGTATCCTTGATGCTCAACCTGTTTGTGAAGCTCAAGGAGCTGAAGTCCGCCGCTCGTCTCTGAGCTCCTTCTGTCTGACTCACAGGTAAGGACGCTCTTGTGTCGCTACTTTAAATCAAAGCCTTTGAACAGCCATTAAATCTCGAAATGTATTGCGGTCTCAAAACAAAAGGTGTCCTGATCCCTACATTGGACTAAAAGACAAAATAAAAGATTTTGTAATTCGATAATTTTGCCAACTGCCTGTGTCCAAAAGCGACATTCAGCATGATGCAAAAATGTCTTAACATCCATGTTTCTGTCTTTTCTCGCTACAACAAAAAGTTTATTTGAAATGTTTGACAATAAGCGTGACTGAATTGCAATATTATTATTATACCGTACAGTAATATTACCGTACAGACCACAGGTTAACATTAAAGACATGAAGAGTTTTTATCAAAGTAATTACAGCAGCATCACCTGGAACAACGTTAAAATAAATTTTACAGTTTGTGGCAGTAATTTCACACAAAATGACCTTTCATTATTTTCTTAAAGAATTTTTGAACGCAATTTTATTACCTGCGAGTATTGAGTATGAGTTTTTTTTTCCAATCATGAAAGTGCACCTGTTGCTCCAGTAAAAGATAAGGATACTTCTTGTCCTGCTGCAGCAGTGAGCTCAGATATTTGGGTCAGTACTGTAAACTGCGTGGACTCTCATGCCGCCTCATGCTCCGCTGTGTGGTTTAATGATCAGAAGTGTGTGCCGGTCTAAAAATAGGCTAACAGGGATCCATTTTGCAGAGCTCATCTATAACAAAATGTCTGACACGGAGGAAGTCGTGGACGAGGAAGTTCAGTATGTCATGATTTTTCAACCCTTTTTGCACCATTCGTCGATTAGTTTGGTGGAACGGCAGAATAATAAATGCATCATAACAACAGTGTGTCTCTTCCTTTTGTCCTTTCTGTTGCTCTGTTTCTGCTGAAGGGAGGAAGAAGGTAAGAACATTGCGTCTACTTGTGTCTTTAAATACATTTACAAAGATTTCACTTTGCTAATTATTCATGTTACTGATCATCAGCACAAGAGGAGGCAACAGGTGAGACAAAACAATCCTTTAACTCCTTTCCTCCCCCCCCCCCATGAAAAGATTTGACAAGAACACAATAAACACAGTTTATTCACAATGGCGTCTGTTTGCTCTCCCTTGTCCCAGATGAGTCAAAGCCAAAGCCGAAGTAAGAATCCTCGCCCTCCTTCAGTTAAGAAATCAAAACACCATTCGATGCAGATTATACAATGATCAACTGTTCACCACTGCAGGTTTATGACGAATATATCCGCTCCAAAGATCCCTGATGGGGATAAAGTGGATTTCGATGTGAGTTAACGCCTTCGTCCTGACTGAAACCGCAACTCTGCAAACAATAGACGCATTTCTAACAGTGTGTGATCCCGGCCTGACGGCAGGACATCCACAGGAAGCGTCAGGAGAAGGATCTGTCTGAGCTGCAGTCTCTGATCGAGGCCCACTTCATCCAGAGGAAGAAAGAGGAGGAGGAGCTCATCGCCCTCGTGAACAGAATCGTGAGTGGTTTTCGGTCACAGCGGGACTCCGGGTGTTTCTGTCCGGTCCAAGTCACCGTGACATGTGAACAACTTGTGCCTGCTGCAGGAGAAACGTCGCGCCGAGAGGGCGGAGCAGCAGAGGATCAGGTCGGAGAGAGAGAAGGAGAGGCAGGCCAGGCTCGCGGTACGTACACTCACCTGTGACCTCACACTAGAGTTTATTCAACCAGACGCCGTGATGACGTCAGTTTTCCCCCTGTGCTCACGTCCAGGAGGAGAAGGAGCGCAGGGAGATGGAGGACCACCGCAAGAAGCAGGACGAGGACGCAAAGAAGAAGAAAGCCCTCTCAAACATGACCCAGCAGTACACTGCTGGGCACAAGGTCATTCAACCACTCACGGCTGGGAGTTTGTAAATGTGACACACGGTGCCCAAAGGTGACGAGTGAAGGCACAGATACTGGCTTGACCTTGATCCCTCGATTGATCACTTGGGACAAAAGGCTCCGTACACGTGTACAAAAAGTGGTTTGTTACACAGGGTCATCAAACTCTGTCATTCTACGCCGATGCAACACGTTTAAATATAAACTCACCTCGCGGAGCAGCACCTCTGCAGTTGAGTGACGCCTCTCGATTCAAATCAGATGTAGTCCCCCTCCTTTCATTCAGGTGCTACTGTGACCTGTGACACAGGTAGTTAAGTCAAAACAGAATTACTTATGAAATGAAATGTATGAGAAGGTTAAAACCGTACATACTGTATTTAAGTACAAATTTGAGGTACTCCTACTGTGTTTGATGCTGCCTTGTATGTTATTCTACATCTAAGAAGGAAGCATTGACCCTTTTACTCCTCTATATTTACTCAATAACTTTAGTTAGTATTCATTTTGCAAATTAAATTGCCCTGTAAATATTAGATAAGATGATTGGAAAACAGTCGGTGTGTTATCGTTACATTCAGATTGGCTTCTCTGTGTCTTCTCATTGTAACCGAAACAGACTGACAACAGGAAAGGAGCCAAGAAACAGACGGAGAGGGAGAAGAAGAAGAAGATCCTGTCCGACCGCAGGAAGCCTCTCAATGTGGATCATCTGAACGAAGACAAGCTCAAGTACGACAGAGCGCTGCGGCGCAGCAGGGTTTCCTGTGTATTTGAGATAAAGCTGGTTCATGTTAATACAGAGATAAACCCAATATTAGTACAACAAATTATGTTTTTTTGCACAGTGTCATAATATAACTTGATCCTCTTTTTTGTGATCAGGGAGAAGGCCAACGAGATGTGGCAGTGGCTGATGGGGCTGGAGGCTGAGAAGTTTGATCTCAGCGAGAAACTCAAAAGACAGAAATATGATGTGAGTCATCGTTCACAGAAGGAATTTATATTTTTAACACAGTCCACAATGATGACGATGTCCCCGCTGACACAACAAGACGATCTCCCTCATTTATGATGGAAATCCAACACACACCTGAACGACACCTTCCCTTCTTAATGTGCTTTTAATTTCCTCAGTATTAGGATTTATCTTCTGCATAGTCTAGAGACAATAATGATCAACGGAAACAGTTTCTTTTCTGTTATTAGGGTTCCTCTTTTGCCTCTGTGATGTAGTTTCCCCTCAGGTAAAATAGGTGATTCAAGTCAGAGGTAGAAATAAATTTGGCCCTCTAAAGTTTAGGGAAATTGAATGTTGGTTTTATAAAGGGCTTTCCCGTTTCCAATGTTAGCAGCCTCTGCTGGACATGTCAGGTATCCCACCTTTTAATTATTTGATTAACACTTACCAAGGATTATGTGTCCTTCCAGATCAACCAGCTTCTTGCCCGAGTCCAGGATCACCAGAGGTAAGTGCAGAAACCCCTGGGTGGATGAACCCTTGGTTATCATCAAGACTAGATGCTCTTTCTTGGATTCCTTACTCAGATCGTTCAACGTCTTGTCTAAATCCATCTCCTCTTCTATATCTGGTTACTTGGTTTGGAGAATAAGTGTATAAATACATATGAGAAGCTACTTCTTTGAGTCATGAGATGGGTTAAGAGATTACAGAGGACAATCCTTTGAGTAGATATTATCACAATCTTCTCTGAGACCAAGAGCAACATTTTTTTAATGCAATACAGCATGCAAATGTTCTTGTAAGATTATATTGTAACATTTTCATTAATTTCATAGATTAATGTGAAATTATTTTCAGTGTTAAATTGGGGTTTCAGTCCCAGAGAAAGTGCATGAATAGTGACCTATCTGTGAAATTCTTTCTCTATAAAAGGGGGAAACTTAAATTTGAAATCTTATTAGAAAGACAGATTCTGGAACACGTTGTTGTAATTTTCTATCTATTCAGATGTCTAGAAAATCACTAACCTCAAGCACATTGAGTCTACGCCTGCCGTATGAAATGTGCTGCATAAATAAACTTGACTGGATCAAACTGTCAGAGGATGATCTGCACTGAAAACATCACAGATTTTATTTTCCACATAGATACAACAGACTTGATGCAGTTTTTTGGGGGGATTTCTGTATCTAACATCATGAGCCAAAACACCTTGTTTATGGATTTGTCTGTCAAAACTGTTTACCTACTTGCCCTCAACTAACTGTCCACTGGGCTGTTTCAGTGCCAAAGGTCGTGGCAAGGGCAAAATGGGCGGCCGGCTGAGGTAGAGCAGCCGCCAGGCGACGACGACGACGACGCAGACCGAGACACCAGCGATCAATCCGCCCATGTGTCTATTGTGTGTGTGTGTATTCATTGTTCTGTTGTGTTGATGGATTACATGTCAATTACCATGATATCATAACAATAAATAAAGTCATTACATCCGCTCTGCTGTGTCTCTGCAAACTCACTGTCCAATTCTCTGTAACACAAAGTCCAGGAACAGGACATATTTACACAATCAGCCAGAATCCTTCAGTGTCAGATACCGAGAGCTCTACACATGAAAGAAATCTTATTGGATAACGGATAACAGTTTTAACACTGGGACAACTGTGGTTCTAATTAAGCATTGTTCCACGTCTACATACAGTACAAATAATTCTGTTATCAACAGGAAACATGAATGTAGGGTATTTTTAAGTTAGTGCACTTCTTTGGAAAACAACTAGCAGTGGGCACTTTTGTTTGGGTTGTCTTTGCCTTATGAAAGAACTAACTAACTATGATAAAGAGAGCGTCTACATGTAGCATGTTTCGTCATTGATAGCTTTAATTCAAATCTACGTTCAGAGTCAATCCTCAGCAAGGCTTCACATAGTGGTGATGCATAACACTATCTATATATTTCATTGTTTTAATTACATAAGAAAAAAAATTATATAAAACTCTAGGACAGAAGCATGTGATGCGGATGTTGAGAAGTGCTGCCCCTTCATTACATCCAAGTCCTTCCTGTACATTAAAACTATGTTTCGATATACACATATCCACACCAGTGCATTTTCAGGTTGTTTGTCTCTGCAGCCTGAAGTGTTGGGAGACTCAGCGGCTGCTGGGGGGGGGAGGGGAGATGAGGGTCCATGTTGGATGAAGAGAGTCTGCTGCTGAAGAGAGCCCGTCATCCTCACCACATGTGGGTTTCTCTGATCTCTGCGATGACCTGGCTGGCTTTCTGCAGAGCCTGCAAAGTGTGCAAATTAAACAACTCAATAATTTCATAGCCTAAGCCGACTTTCTGAGTGCACATTGGGGCACATGGTTTCTACTTTTCACTTGAACTTATACACTGGAAGGGCAATAATCAGGACATATTCCTCCTGCTGACCTGCAGCTCCTCCAACTCGCCTCAAAGCACAGGTTCACATCTCTTCACGTCTGTCGTGTGAACACTGCAGCTGTTTTTTTTTTCCTGCAGTATTTATTCCTTCTGCTCACACAAAGATCTGTCAATGACAGATACGTTACCTTGAGCATGTCAGCAGCCTCGTTGCGTCTCTGTGCCATGTCCTCGGACTCTGTCAGCAGGTCTTCCAGCAGGGCCGCCTTGTATAACTGACCCACCAGCTCACTCTGCAGGCAGTCCTTCACATGGTTCACCAGGAAGTGCATCACTGCCTTCGGTACACTGCGGCCAAACAACAACAATAACAGCAGAGGAGGAGACAGTGTAGCACATAAGAAGCTGACCAATCGTATCAAAATTTTCAAAAACAGCATCAAGATTGGGTGAAATGTGTACCTGTCCTGGATGTTCTTCCGTACGATAAGGAAGTACGACTTGATGAGTCTCTCGATAACCTCACAGTCCCTCTGCTCTCGGGACGACAGCTTCCTGGACACCGGAACAGGCTGGAGGGGAAAAGGCAACAAATCCACTTGTTAGTGTGCTGAGTGGGACGTGGCAGGGGAAATGTACATAAACAACAACAAAAACTCACAGTGAAATGTCTCACAAATGCTGTAACCTGCTGTAAAATTCAGCAACACATTGCGCCCGGTTCATTTTTACTATTTTACATGCTTTTGTCTCGTCACGCCTGGATTACTGCAACAGGCCTTTTTAATGCCTCAACAGAAAATCTTTAGAGAACGATTTCAGACAGTACAGAACTCAGCCGTCAGGCTTTCAACCAGAGTAAGCGGGTTGGAACACATCAGCCCGGTTTGAGCCTCTTCACAGTTTGCCTCCAGTTTGCTTTAGAAGTGATTTCGAGGTTCTCTTCAAAAACTTACAAGGCACTTATAGGTCTGACTCCTCAGTATATTGCAGATCTTTTATCCCCTCGCAACCCTACTCGCACTTTGAGATCCTCTGGCAGGGGCCTTTTAACTGTTCCAGATTCTTAGCTGAAAACTATGGGGGAAAAGGCTTTTGAAATAACAGCCCCGAGGCTTTTTTAACGACTGTGTTTTTACCTGTGAAGCACTTTGTAACTTTGTTTTGAGAAGTACTACATTAACAAAGAAATTATTATTATATTAACATTTGTTTGTGAGTCAGAGATAAACTTCTGTTAAATTTGATTCTGTTCTAATTGCTGTTTGTATGCATTCTGTTGTTATTGCTATCCAGCAATAACTTTTTTAACAAGGTTTCCTAAAGCCTTTAACTGTATCGCTCATCCTTTCACTGTGTTATAGGACAAGTTATCTAAAAGTAAAACTGTATTTACTAAACCATGTAGATTATATTTCCTGAACTACAATATCAAACATGCACATAATTGCATTTGTTGGTGACATTATTTTTGTCGTGCAGTGTTTTGAAGACGCGTGTGACCCACCACATCTAGGAGGTTGATAGCGTGGCCCTTCTGTGGGCTTGCACAAAGTGGATTTAGGGCCATGGACCTGTCGCCAGCCGCACCCTCCTCTCCCCTCTTCAACATGCCCCTCCAGTTCCCCATCCCACTGTCTGTCTGGTCGCCAACACTACCACTCTGAGAGCCGCTGGCTGCTGCCTACGGGGAGGAGAGAGACAGTGGGTGAGGATGTGGGATATTAAAAAAGGAGCTGGAAATACATCATGTGCATAGGAAGTTTGGGAAAGAGGTGAAATCAACATGTTTCGAAAAATTGTGCAAAGACATGAGTGAAGTGTGTGTTAATAGATGTTAATTTTCAAACACACTTTTTTAATAGTTGCATGCCATAGGCCTTCTTTAACTTCATTCCAAATTAGTTCATTCATACTTCTGTATATTCTTCATTTGAAAAAAATCAACAAGCGAAGACACTGGTGGGAAACACTGACAGTCAGTGTGCACAAATTACATGACCTCATAGTTCCTCAAGCAGAAGATAGTTTTGCGATACTGATCTGATAGAATCCCGACTGTGATTGGTATTGGTATTTCATTTGTCTTCGTCTTCGTCTTCAAATTAAACACTAAATGCTAATTGAGCCTGGGGTTGTCGTGTTTCTTCTGTCAGAGCAAACAACATGCAGGAGGAAAGTGGTTAACTGTACGATGCAGAGTGACGATAAAAGGTCAGATCAGTGAAGGTTAAAAAAAACTGCCCCTCACACCCACTGCATTCCCAAAATTTGGGTGATTTCAAATGAACGCAGGACTTTTGAATATAATATGAAAGGAGCACAGCAGCCGGGGCTTAGAGGTGGGCAGGGGTTGACTATGGGCAGGCAGTGCAGAGTGAACGCTACACACCATGGTGACCTGGCCCTCCGGGCCAGAAGGCTCAGTGGGGGATGTTGACTGCCCACCCGGGCCTTTAAGGGACTAAAGAAGGACATCAGGAAGAAAAGAGTGGGCGGAGAACTGACAGGAGCTACAGGTAGAGGTGTGCAGGAACCTTACATACTGAGACGATTTCTGAAGTCCGTTAATTCTTCAGAGAGTGGACTGAATACCGATGTGCAACAGTGACAGAAAACCTGCCAAAGCTTTAGACAGAAGAACAGTGACTCTCACAGAGACGGAACGTACCTTGTCTCTGGGGACAGCAGAGGGCAGGTCTCGCATTCTGTTGCGTCTCTGCTCCTAAAAAAACAAAAGTTGGACAATTTTACCACTGTCAAAGCTAAGAAGAGCAAAAGTTTCCAGTTCAACTTGTTGTTTTCTTTTGTGTTGTTGTGCTGCTGAAATATACAAGGGGATAAACGCAGAGAAAGACTGTTGAACAATTAAATCATTAGCCTGAGATTCTAACTTGAGAAATACAAAATAATACAATCAGCAAATGTACTATATGAAGTCGGCTATGCAGAAATCTCAATGCATCTGGAGCAGCTAAATTCTTACCTCTATGTTGTTGTTCATGAGACCGCAGGCATCAGCAAAGTCGGGGTGTTTTGTGTTGATATAGGCCAGTTCAATGGCAACAAGGTTATGAACCTGAAAAGACATTTAGAATATATAGATTAAACAGACAAGGGTGTGAATAACACTCCCTTTTCAAAATGCCTAAGTGGTGTTCATAGCGAGCGAGTCCTCACCATCTCATTGGTGACCGGGAGTCTCTTTCTAAGTAATGAGGTGACCACTTCCACTATGGCATCGTGGAGCTTCGGGAACCTCAGCAACTCCTGCAAAGATTAGGAAAAAAAAATCACCATAGTTCACCTCAGACACTGCAGCATACGACTGTGCTTGTACCTGGGCTCACCTGTGTGCTGTAGTTGCTGCAGTGTTGGATGATCCTTTGCATCTCCTCGTGAACCAGCTCCACACAGCGAAGACTGGGCTCCTCCAGACGCTTGACCTGCCGCTTCACCAGCAGCTCAAATGAAACCTCAGGCACGAATAAAGCAGGCCTCGGGCCCTGTACAAGTACAATGACGAGACAAGTCTTGAAAAAAGGGTGCAATTTAAAACACAAATTGTAAGCTGGAGAGGTGAAGGACCCACCGTCGCATTTCTGATAGCTGTGAGCACATCGATGGTTGTCAGGCCGCCCAGAGGGTCTACAGACTCCAATGTGCGACCGAACGTCTCATGAAATATATAACAGATTCTTGCTCCACCGCATCTGGAAAAATAAAGAAAGAAGAGGAAACTGCAATAAACATACGAGCAGAATTTGATCAGTCAGAGGAGAAACAATGCCACACCTTTGGACAGGACCTGCAGTTCAGAGAGTCGTGTCACTCACAGTTCTGCTGTCTCGATGTACTTGGCCGTGCCCTCGATGGTGTGGCAGTACTCTGCAGCAAACTTGGTGATGAGCTGCAGCAGCATGGAGCTCTGGTCATCGACAGGTTCCCCATAGCTGTTGAGTAAAGACTGGTACTGGGCTGCCAGCACATTGATCCTCGTCTTCAGCTCAGGAAGACAGTCTCTGATGTGGTGCATCAGTAACCTTTGAAAAAGAAAATATATATAATTTTTTAAAAGGTGATTCCTAGAGACAAAACAGGATGGTCATGTGGATAATTGAGAGGTGACTGTCATATATTCTATTATGTCCGGTTATTGAGAGCAATAAAGATCGCAGAAAATGTATTTGTTGATACCTACCTGTTCAACGTTCTGGCAAGATATTTAGTTCCATTTCTGTTTGTGAGGGAGGGGTACTTCTTTTGTAAGAAGACGTATTCATCACGGATGGCATCTGCCACGGGCTTCTTTTGATTAATATCTAGCTGACTCCTAAAAAACACAAAAGACAAAAAAGAAAAGAATCATACTTAAAAAGGTTTTTGGTACCATCAACAACAACGAGGGAAAAACTTGCATATGTCTCAAGCCAGAATGAGATTACAGGTGAACGTGACATGTTTACCTGTTGACCACTCCGACGATGCCCAGTTTGACAGGAATGACTCTGCCCATCAATATGTCCATGGCATCTGTACCGGCGTCCATCAGATCCAACTTGGTCACTACAGCTAACGTCCTCCTACCTAAACGCACGCACACACGCACAGACAGACAGACAGACAGAGACACACACACACACCTGGTTACAAAGATTTCACGACTAAAGGAAATAAAATATAACAGAATAAAACCCAAAAGCAAAGAAAGAAAGAACGAAAAAAAAACATGAGGCCATGTACCATCAGGGTCGACCTCGCGGGCCACCTTGAGGGCCTCTGAGGTCGCCATGTCTGTGTTGGCAGCAGTCACAGCCAGGATGATGGAGTTGGGGTTGGAGATGTATTTGACGATCAGTTCTCTGATCTGGAGCTCGATGTCTTTGGGCTGGTCTCCCACAGGCAGCTGTTTTAACAAATACACACCGTCTTCAAACCACTGTCAATACTGGGTAAAGCATCAAGTAAAACCAGGGCCAACGAGCCTCACAATTATTCATTAGCTCCATGTATTCATTGACATTTATATAACATCTGTCAGTGCTCAAAAGCTGTATTAAACCATTATAGATATAGAATTAATCAAGCTTCCTAGATACTGTTGCTAACAGTTACCATAATAACAATGATAATTAGAATACATAATAAGATGGTGATATTAGTAAGCCTGGTTCTAAAAAAGTATAACCAGTGTTACTACGGCAGGTGAGAAAAATGTTCAAGGTCATTATAAATTAAATCTAAGACGTATTAATATATGCCGAGGCCTTTTTTGAGAGAACTGAATTCATGTAGTTTGAGACGTATCAAGACCTGCAGACACCCTGCAAGAATCTCCTGTGTAGTGTCACTTTGAGTTCATACACTGAACCAAATTATAAACGCAACACTTTTGTTTTTGCCCCCATTTTTCATGAGCTGAACTCAAAGATCTAAGATTTTTTCTATGTACACAAAAAAGGCTTATTCCTCTCAAATATTGTTCACAAATCTGTCTTAATCTGTGTTAGTGAGCACGAGATAATCCATCCACCTCACAGGTGTGGCATATCAAGATGCTGATAAGCCAGCATGATTATTGCACAGGTGTGCTTTAGGCTGGCAACAATGAAAGGCCACTCTAGAATGTGCAGTTTTATCACACAGCACAATGCCACAGATGTCGCAAGTTTTGAGGGAGCGTGCAATTGGCAGCCTGACTGCAGGAATGTCCACCAGAGCTGTTGCCCGTGAATTGAATGTTTATTTCTCTACCATAAGCCGTCTTTCAGAGAATTTTGCAGTACATCCAACCGGCCTCACAACCGCAGACCACGTGTAACCACACCAGCCCAGGACCTCCACATCCAGCATCTTCATCTCCAAGATTGTCTGAGACCAGCCACCCGGACAGCTGCTGCAACAATCGGTTTGCATAACCAAAGAATTTCTGCACAAACTGTCAGAAACCGTCTCAGGGAAGCTCATCTGCATGCTCGTCATCCTCATCGGGGTCTCGACCTGACTGCAGTTCGTCGTCGTAACCGACTTGAGTGGGCAAATGCTCACATTCGATGGCGTCTGGCACTTTGGAGGTGTTCTCTTCACGGATGAATCCAGGTTTTCATTGTACAGGACAGATGGCAGACAGCGTGTATGGCGTCATGTGGGTGAGTGGTTTGCTGATGTCAACGTTGTGGATCGAGTGGCCCATGGTCGCAGTGGGGTTATGGTATGGGCAGGCGTATGTTATGGACAACGAACACGGGTGCATTTCATTGATGGCATTTTGAATGCACAGAGATACCGTGACGATATCCTGAGGCCCATTGTTGTGCCATTCATCCACGACCATCACCTCATGTTGCAGCATGATAATGCACGGCCCCATGTTGCAAGGATCTGTACACAATTCCTGGAAGCTGAAAACATCCCAGTTCTTGCATGGCCAGCATACTCACCGGACATGTCACCCATTGAGCATGTTTGGGATGCTCTGGATCGGCGTATACGACAGCGTGTTCCAGGTCCTGCCAATATCCAGCAACTTCGCACAGCCATTGAAGAGGAGTTGACCAACATTCAGCAGGTCACAATCAACAACCTGATCAACTCTATGTGAAGGAGATGTGTTGCACTGCGTGAGGCAAATGGTGGACACACCAGATACTGACTGGTTTTCAGACCCCCCCCCGGACCCCACCAATACAGTAAAACTGCACATTTTAGAGTGGCCTTTCATTGTGGCCAGCCTAAAGCACACCTGTGCAATAATCATGCTGTCTATTCAGCATCTTGATGTCACACCTGTGAGGTGGATGGATTATTTCGGCAAAGGAGAAATGCTCACTAACACAGATTTAGACAGATTTGTGAACAATATTTGAGAGAAATAAGCCTTTTGTGTATGTAGAAAAAGTCTTAGATCTTTTGAGTTCAGCTCATGAAATATGGTGGCAAAAACAAAAGTGTTGCATTTGTAATTTTGTTCAGTGTAAATGAAACAGGCTGGAACATTGTGAAGCAAAAGGGAAATCTGTCAGACCTTTGTAATGCCAGGAAGATCCACCAAAGTGAGGTTCACGACATGTGGTGAGAAGATTTTCAGGTGAATTGGTTCATCACTAATACCCTGGGGAAAATAAATACATAACTCGTTGGTTACTTTTACGGACAGATATTGCAAAAATCTCAGGTTAATGCAGACATGAAACATCCAGCTCCTCCTAGAATAATATTTCTTGTTTGTTTCCACTTTTTGTCTTAATTTGTGTAAAGTATCATACCTTGTTAGTGCCAGAAATTCTTTCAGTTTCTGTTTCAATTTCTTGCCTGATGTCCTCAAAATTTATGTAGATCTGAAAAAAAAGGCAATTTCACAGTGAAAGATGGGGACTCCAATGTGTCGGCAACATCAATGTAAGCATTGGTTTTGAATATTTAACAACAATAACAATAGAGAGAGACAATCAATGGGAAATGAGGGGGGTAATTTATGAAGAAATATTTCCTGAGACGTCCTTTTTAGTGTCATGAGGCCGTCAGCACACCACGGGGGTTCTGCTGTATGAACATGAAGAGCTCAAGAGAGACAATTCAACCTTGGAAGACATTTGCCCTTCAGCCACATGACTATTTTTATCTACTGAGGTTGTTCGCCATTACAGATTATATGTGAGATTAGATGTTCCTGTTGAAAACATACCGCAAAACTCACTGTCGCTAATCAACAAATGTCAGTGAATCAAGAGAGGATACAGAACAAGTATTCTGGGATCAGACCCAGGTTATCAAATATTCAGACCTTTCTGTATACAGTACATTTATAATAGAAGACTCCAATGAGTATTTTATTCGGGGCCTACCTTGTTTTTTGTGTGTAGGAATTTGCCCCATTCCTCTCCATCGATGCCTGCAGAAGTACAAAGTGGAGGACAGATGTTTTGTTTAGAGTTGTGACGGATGTGTGTTACTATTTTTTATTTTTTCCTGTTTTCTGTTACATGTCTCAAGGGACGATTTCTCTGTTGGCAAGGATGGGACGGAAAAACACTTCAGCCAAAATCAAAAGCTGAAGCGTTTACAAAAACAGTGGAACAACTGCTGTTTTCACACAACAGTAATGGAAGCAAATTATGGCCTAAAGCAAAAAGAAAAAAAGATGTGCATTTTAGGAAGCAGAGACCTAGAGACTGTAACAGTATGTCACAAACAAAGTAATTACCTCTGCTGCAATTATTATCAGTGCAACAAAAACAAGGAAACAACTTTGCAAGGGTGGAGTCTGTGAGTCATCTTAGAGGGCACCGATATTTGAAGACATTGAAGGTTGTCTTTGAGGAAGTTGTAAACAAACATAAAACTAGGCCCAATGTGATTATCTTCAAGAGAAATGTCTCTCTAACTTTAACTGACAGAGACCAGACTAAATGCAGGGGAGGGCATGAGCTGATTAAAGTGAAGCCGTGTGGCTTGGCAGCTTTGGAGGAGCTGCACAATTACAAGGCAGGATGGGGCAGAATGGGCAAAAGAGAGGGGAAGGGGTGTGTTATGTAATATACAAACACAATAAGAAATAGAACAAGGAAAAGGAGACCTCTGTAAAGGCGTCCATTTTTCTTGGATTCTGTGGTTAAAGAGAGACGACAGGAGACAAAAGGGTTAGCCTGGCTATCTGCAGCTCCTGCACAGCACTCTGCGGTAATGCAGAGTCACTCTGAGGTCGTTCCCAGACAACAACAACTACAAAAAAAGCTTCTAATAATTGCAGGATCTTGGCACATTTTACTCCCTGCTTCCTTTCAGTCAGAACTGAGGATATCGGTTCTCACTCCGAGTTAAAGTAATATTCCTTTAATAGAAGTGTTACATTCTATGGTTTTATTATTATGTAAACATAAAGCAATACAATCTCATGACTGCTGAAAGCAGCGTTGGTATGTAACTGATTACATTTACAGAAGTAGTCTGCTTATATATAATTCTAAGATATTTGTACTTGAACTTGAGTACATCCAATGTTCGCAAAATTGCACTACTACTTCATAATATTTGAAGAACCAGGGCTGCGTAGAAAGGTTTTTCGGCACAGAACCGACAGCTAGCGGACTGTGAGGAAATATTTGCTAAATTTTACAAAAAGTGCATTGGATTCAAATCGCTAACTGCCCCTTTAATGCATCGATAATTACAATAAATATAAATAAATATATTATGTGAAGTAATTTTATGAAATTGGACATTCTGCATGAAGAGTACTTTTATTTTTGGTATGTTAAGCATATGTTGATGCTAAGACTCGACTGTGGTGGTATTTGATTTACTTGAAACTGAATTTACTTAAAAGCGAATACATGACTGTTACTTGTAAAAGAGTATTTCACTGTTTACAGATTTGCCTTAAGTTTAAATCTTAGGAACAATAATGCTTTTTGTCAATGAGGTTGAAGATTACTGCAGAACTCAGAATCAGCTGATATCACAGCTGCTTGTCTGAATACTGTCCTAAATGCCACATCCACATGCATTAATTTCACTGGATTTAGTCTGGATTTTACAAACTTACTTTACGTAATTCAATTAGCTAAATGCCACATTTACTGATGGAGCAGAAATAAATAAAAACCTGTGACTATCAAACAGTTTAGGTTGTTGGAGAATTAAATATGTAAAGATGTCCATAGAAACAAAATAACACCAAAGAGACAGAGGAAGCAGATGTTACCATTCTCTTCATTGCTTTTCCTGCGGTCATCTGGATCGATGTGCACTAGCTGTAGGATGAGGGGCCGGCGTGTGACGATGCCAGTGCCGCGTGGCAGGAGGTCCCGACCAACCAGGCTCTCTAGAACCGAGCTCTTCCCACTGCTCTGTGGAAAATAACAACAACAACAACAACAACAACATCATCATAAGTAAAACAGCAGAGACTGATGTGTGTTTGAGTCAATGGGTAAAGAAATCTGTCCTCTGATTGAGTCTATAGGACAAGAACGTAAATGAATCTGACTGGAAGAACCTGGGTCCAAATTTAGCTCCCTGCTATGCACCCATTAGTTCTGGATAGTCCAAGAACTAGTTAGCAGCGTTGAACCTACTTACTGATCAACAGAAACCTTGTGGGAGCTTTAACTGGTGTACACAGTATTTATCCCTACAAGCACTTTGTGCCACTAGGCAACCATTTCTTGATCATCATGTAAAGTTACCAGCCCCTAATGAGATCTGGTGACCTGAAATAACTCGCTTAACTCACTTGGCTAGCAGAGACCCCTTCGGTGAACTGGTCCTAACTTCCATGGTAAGAGAGGAAAACTAAATCCACAATCGGTTACTTTCTCTGTAGCTACGAATCTAATGTTATTTTGATTGCTATATGTTGACCTAATTATAGACATGACAGGAATAACCAGTTACTTATACTTGGCACCCAGTATCAGTTACAGTTCACCTTAACTTAAGGTCTTTCCAGGACCTTTGTTGAGCCTTGGCAAGGTCAAACATGAGAAATGAGGCACTTGAAACTCGTCTTGTCTCACGGTAAAACCGTCAGGCGGCTGCCAGAAGGTCTGAGACAGTCACATCCTATTAGCCGACCAGTGAAAGTAAACATGTGGGACAAAACCCGCCACTTTAAACCAATTAGGGTGGTTAGGTGGTCATGGTGAGGCTGTATCGGACGAGAGAGGTATTGATTCAAGTTTATGGTCATTAGAAGTTCATGGTGCTGTTGAATTGTGTTGTGTTACACTGAAATTGTATTCGCCCCACTTACATTAACCATGCTGACCTAAATATCACTAAACGCATTAAAACCTCTCTGAAACAACTTGAACAAATGTCAACCTTTGTAACGGTATGATTTACTGCAGGGCTGTTCCACTCTTTTCGGCTGCATTGGTTTTATTAAGATGAAGGCCTGCAACTAACCGTTTGTCTCATAATCGGTGGATCTGTTGATAAAATGAAACGTGGACTTTGATGACAGTCCAAAATATAAAATGAAAGACAAAGAAAAACAGCAATATAGAGAAGCTTGAAACATTTGTTTGACATGTTTGCATCAGAAATAAGCTTAACTGTCGTTCAACTGCCGAATCAGCTGGCGATTGATCAACTAATCGATTACCTGATCAACTATTTGTGGCCCCTCTGAGAGGTACCTAATAATCTGCTACCATGATGTAAGTTGTTCTACCATGCTTCGTAGAGCTAATGGTACGAGAAGAAGAAAATGTATGCGCTCAGTGCTGAGATGATTCATCTAAAGGTTGCTCGGCAGCAACATAATTGTCACCCATTTTGATAAATGTATTTATGGTTTCAGTCATTTTTCAAGCAAAATGAAAGGAAAATTACAGATATTTTCAGATTTCAGTCATTCAAAGGAGAAGATCACATCATATTTCTTTTTCATTTATCATCATTAACTAAATTTGGATTTCTGATCTATTGTTCCAACAAACCAAGATACAATTAGAGATTTCAACTTTCTGGTCAGCAGCTTGCTTTTGAGATTTCTTTCACGTTTCATTGAATACATGATTAACTGACGAATCAAAAAGAAATAATCACCAGATTAAGTGATAGTAAGAATCCTTGGTAGCTTTTATGTATAGTTATGAAGATCTAAGGTATTTTTAACAGAATCCGACTTTGATTTATTCTTAAAATAGTGACCTGAGGGATAGCATTACTGTCAGCCCAAACACAGAGCATGTGAGATCACATGCGGCTAATGCTAACGTTATGCTAGCTAGGCAGTTCCATTATTCAACCGTGAAGCGCCGTGCTGCTTCTAAATCCAGTCTGCACCTTTATATCGACTGTGGCTGCGCGAAAACGAAAGAGAAGCCGCGCTGCAGACTTGACACGAAGCCAGAACAAGAAGTTGGCGCAGGCTAGCGAAGTTGCTAGCCTTCAAGCGAAGTGACGTCCCTCACCTGAGTTCCCACAACAACTATCTGCGGCAGTTGGATAATATCCGCGCCGACCGTGTTGAACACATCCTGCAGCTTGTTGATGACAGGTATGAGGGGCTCCATCAGCTCCGATACGAATCACCACCTGTCACGAAGAGGCAAGTTTCTTTAGCCCACCGCACACGGACACAAAGTCATTCAATGTCCCCCGGCTGAAGCTGGCGTCGCTGTGGATCCACCGACAACTGCGCAGGCAGCAGTGGCCCCGAGTTGCATCATGGGAGTTGGAGTCCATTTAAGTCAGACTCGAAGGCTTCGCGTGTGATATTTGAATTTTTCGGGACTACATTTCCTACAGGTGACGTCATACCAGTGTCGCACCAATGACAAATGGAGTCAGGTATTTTTCCTGTGCGCAACAGTTACTATGGTGAATACCAAAATATTTATATGTCAAACCCATGGATGAAGTGTGTTGGTGCAACCGGTACGACCTCACTTACTATAGACCACGTCTTACATTTTGGGAAATAATCTGACTTTAATGTTAATTAAAATATATCAGAAACAACAACAATAAATCAAATTTGATCTTTTCCAAAAATGTGAATGAATACAACATGCTTTGTTCTTAAACAACAAAAGGAAGGAATCTCTATTTGTTTTCTACATTTTATTTCTAGGCATTCTTAAAAAAAAAATAAACAGCTGAAAAACTTAAAGTGCTATTGGATATTTTACAACAATATCAACATAGGAAATAAATATTGCAAAGCACAATGTCAAAGGCGCAAGTTCTAGGAATGAGGTAACACAATTGTTAGGAAATGTGTATGTGTGTTTCATTTCCCAGCCATGGGCAGAGGATCAATGTTTGCCCACATACTGTATATGAATATTTCTTCAGCTTTGCACTGCAGCTTTCGATGTTTGATCTCTTACACAGCAAAATACCAATTGCAATTAAAATGGCAAGCTGTACTGTAAAGAATGGTTGTCTCACAATTTTCTTTAAAAAATATACAAAATCTGATGAGTAGAATAAGTAGTCTCGGAGCCCCCAAGTACATACTGTGGCTTACAGTTTAACTGGTCCAATACCTATATTTCAGGAATTGTGGTTCAATTCCATGTATCCCAAGAAACAATTAATCCATTAAAAAACATTAACATTTACTTTAATGTAGATATTAAACCTGTGACTTTATTGTACTTAAGTCGGCCTTGATATGACATTCTGGAGTGCACAAAATAATGTAACAAATGTGTGTCTTATAAAGGTGATCTGTGGCAGTGAAAAGGCCTGTCAAGTTGTATGGAAATCATAAGACAACAGAGTTCAGCAGAAGCCACATTATGTGACAAATCTACACTTCTATCAAACAACAAAAATGCCTTATGTTGAAGGAAAATAACGACAACACATGGAGTTGAGCAAAATACCAGCAAGTAAAACATGTTAAATGCAGTCTGATAGTAATAACCATGCAATGTTTGCATGGACTTGCTCAGTTGCTCAGATTACTGATTATTTTTGAGGCTGCAGTCTTTGTGTTTCTCTACTTCTTACATTGTACTGTTACATCGTAAAGTGTAGCCAATATTTTGCCAGTATAATCGGATCCAACACAATGGCCTCAGAAATTGCATTCAAGTTAAATGGAAACATCTGCAAAACAAAATAGCAAAATGCAACATTATACACTTTCACACTGGTTGAATTGAATGTAGGCCATTTCCAGTAAATTCAAACATTTTATATTCCTGTATAACTCTTCCCTCATTATATTTTATAATTAAGGGATATTTGCAATTCTTTTATAATTACTGCCCTAGATTGAAACACAAAAACAATGAAATATATGTTGTTTAAAACACTGGCACTCTGGAGTGCACATATTCCAACAGTATGTAGTACAAACCCAAACATAAACATTGAACGCCTTAACTTGTGCAGGGTCCCAGGTATTTGTTGACATTGCTCCCCGTTTGACCACCATAAGCAAAACTCCCCTGGATGCTATTGTCTCTGCTGTCAGCTGTGACTGGAGACTTACAATAGGAAAACCTATACAAAAGAAACTAAAAACTGTACAAAAGCAGCGTGGAAGTTTGAACTATTTGTGAAAACAACATGTGTGTTTGTGTGTCAGGAGTGTTCTATATTCAACAAAACAGTCAAATCAATGATGTTGTTTTCAAATTCAACTCCCAAAAGAAGGTGCTCGAAAAATATACAGAAAAAATACTCTCGTTCAATTTACTTCAACAAGTGAAAAACAACTACAATCATTTCCAAGTCCATGAGCGCACACAGGGAATGTGTGAAAATAGCCTAAAATAAAACAAAGATTATTTTAATCTAGACCTAAGCTTAGTAAACGGTGTAGTCAGTGCTTGTCATTCTGTGCCTGAATGTCACAGTTCAGATTTCACAACATCTGAACCAAGTGGCTTTCAGTTAACGGATCAATACAACAGTATTGTAATCCCTGAAGGCAATTTGTAATCTTATATCGCTAGACATTGCATCTTAAGGTGCAGTGCAGTCTGTGTACGTGGTGACCATATTCCCTCTGCGCTCTGTCACTGTTTTGCAGTGCTGTTTTGATGCACTGTGAAACCTGTTCTCAGATTGTTTGGGGTGTCTGTCAAAAGTAAACATTCGCTCGATGTCTTCAAACATGTCATCGAAGATGCCTGTTCCAAAACCTCCCTGAGAGTGTCTCTTGTGTCTGCTGTGGGACTCCTTGTGGGTCCTGGAGGGTTCATCAGAGTGCCTTCGGTGACGGTCATGTCTGTTCTGGCTGTATATGTCAAAGTCTTTGAATAGGTCATCAAAGCTGAAGCTGAAAGGTTGCTGGGCCCTCCGTCTGTGTCCTTGAGTCTCCCCGGTGAAGTATACAGAGGCGTCACCAAACTGGTTGTATTCTCTTCTTCTGGTTTCATCCGATAAAGTTTCATAAGCTGCGCATGACAAAGGGAGACAAGATTCAGTCGAGGGTTGAGACATTTAGTTCTGTATCTGATCAGCATTTTAAAAAGGTTTGGTTACAGTGATAAAGGCATAACTATGGCAAGTAGAAGCCCAAACTTGAACATCCAACTATGCTCCAGAGTCCTTGATTTGAAATTAATCGGCCTTGACAATACTCTAATCTGCATGCTGGACAAAATATCATATGAGAAATAATGATAACATATTCCAGTGTGCCAAGAAACAATGAATCTTTACATTCCCAAACAATCCCCCAAAAGAAAGAATCAAATGTACCTTCAGCAATTTCCCTAAATCTCACTTCGGCATCCTGATGCCTGTTCTTATCGGGGTGATATTTCATTGCAAGCCTGTGGAAAGCCTTTTTTATCTGTCGCTCAGTGGCATCTTTTGGCAGGCCCAGTATATCATAGTAGTCCTTCTTGGCCAGTATCAGCTCTGTTATCAGGAGGATGCACACTGCAAACGTTACCGCAGACTGTGCAGTTGCCATGGCACCAATGTCACCTGGAAAAGAGAGAGAAAATTCTTTATTTTGAAGAGGAATTGATTGATGTATGCAACCACGCGAATTAGTGCTGATTGGTGCCAACATGAGCTCTGCACTACGAAGCAGGATTTGCGGTTATCAGGTTTAACTCTGGGTTTTCCATCCCACGAAGCTGGTTCTCCTCTTACCGGGGTCAATCACCATGGTAACTAATGCTTAACAGCTAACTAACCTGCTCCCGAGCAGGTGAAGTTCAAGATAAGAGATTAAAGCCAGTCACCAGTATAACTACAGACCAATCAGATCACTGGAAGACCTGAGTCATCCGTCCTTCAGCATCTTGCTTTAGAGAACTTCACATAATTAACAAATAGACTCTTGTCTGTGTAAACACCAAAAAGCACTGCTTTTGAAGTGGACATAGTATTTTGTGTTTTAACATACATCATGGAAGTACCACAAATCTGAAATTGTGTTTTTAGTTTCTCTTGGTCGATCTGGCCCTGATTTCCCAAGTGTGATGTGGTCTACACAGAGAAGTGAAATCAAAGTGAATTTTTTAAAAACAGTGTTTCTAACAGTTTTAAAATGCTCTGGGTTAGTGAAGGCCACATGTGACTGAAGTCTGGGATTTTGTTCTATCTAGTATAAAGAGTGTACGCCCCAGATCTCATGCAAGTCAATGCCAATGTTAAACGTTATGCTCTGTCACAGATTACACACACACACACACACACACACACCTCTGATGGTTTTAGCTGAAGGTGGCTAACACCTACTGCCCCACACATTCTCCCTCCCTTCAGCTTCTCGTCTCCTACCTTGTTGAGGTCTGACAGGGGAGCTGGTGACGTCGCACTCACACTGCCTGCGATCTGTTTAACCAATGTTACACATGACAGCGTTAAGTGGCGAGTATTATCGTGGGACAGTTGTTAGTGTTAGCAGCAGCAACAGCAGCATCGTTTCCATCTCTTCTTCGATCGTGTCGTTGTATCAGGGTAGGCACACTTTGTATGTTGATGCGTTGCTGCCCTCTGTTGGTCAGTACAGTCCAGTTTTTTAATATATGCGTCCAACATTTTGTCAGTAGATGAAAGTACAAGACATTTCTTAGGATATTTTGAAGAATGAACATGGCACCCCAAACAATGAAAAACAATATCGAAAACAGATAAAAATATTGGTCAGTGCAGTACAGTTAATACTCCCCCATCCTCCGAGTGTAACAGTCTTTATTACTGCACTCTGCAGTTTATTAGGCACCTCTTCTAGTTACAACTAATCTTGTTCAACAGTAAATAAATAAATAAATAAATGTTTTTGGATCATTCCTATCTATTTCTGTGGATCTGTTCACAAATTTCCAATTTACATTTGCACATATTATTTGGTTTTATTTTTCTTTGACTGAAGCCAGTGAATAAAATATTTTTAAGCAGATTTTATTGTTGGCAAAAAACACATCCGTTAATGCAAGTTATCCAATAACAGACCCATTCAAACAGCAAAGAAATATTTTTAAAACTAAAATTGTAATTGTCTTCTGTGATGCTGTGATGACTGTCCATGTCTCAATCCTGCATTTGTTTGTTATTTCTGTTATTTGTTCACATAAATTTCAACTATATACCTATGTTGCTCTGTTTTTCATTTATAGTTAATATTATACTGTACATAGTGTGGGATTAGAGTTTTGAGGCATCATAACTTAAGATGTCTTTGGTAATTATGTGATCAGACAACTTTAGAAAGGAGATCAGCATGTTACTTTTCGAAGTGCCTGCGTGGCGCTCCATTGTGTTTTCTCAAACCCCGCCTGGTGCCTAGGAGGAGGGTGGGGTCCCCATCATAATAGTGGGTGCAAACTCCGCCTGTCCGGACGAAGGTCGGTGTACGCCAGTTAATAATAAAAGTTCATGTCTGCCGCAGCTCCCAGTAGCGATCCTCAACCAATCAACAGACTCCATTAATGGGGCCAAATGTCAGATAGCCAATTGCAGAGCACATCGGACGTCACATGACCATTGTTTTTCTCTCGACTGAAGTCGTCATGTCACTCTGGACATGAAGTGTCCCGTTGAATGACACGGTGTATTTCTAAACCCTCTTCTACTCCCTGTTTATGTCAAAGACAGATGGCGACCTGATGAGACGGTTAAAATATTCCAGGCTTTCGTGAAACGACGACACACTACACTGGTAAGGTTTATCTTATGTTGTGTGGCCTTGTATGAATGCTAACGAGTTAGCCAGCTACGCCACTGTGTAAGCTAACAGCCAGGTGCTGATGTTGAAATGTGTTATTCTGAGTTGAGCCGTTTTGTTTTCTTCTCAGTTTGGATCAGTTACCAAAGACACTTGAGGGAAACTGTTTGATGCTTAGAAGCCATAGTTAGGAGCAGTGTTAGTGATTATCTCACTTCATTTTCATCATTTTCCTTCTGTTTTCCTTCTTTCACGCCAATGTCACTTTTTGTTGTTGTTCATCACCAGGTTAATGAAAAGGGAGAGCATAGACCTAATATTTCTTTGGAGGGAATAAACTCGTATGAGCCGAGAGAATGAGTCATAGGTGGACTCAAAATACCTGGCTGAAAGTAAGCAGAGCAGTTCTTCTGTGGCAAAGACATGCTCGCAAGTCAGCAGTATCACTCCCATTGTCTGGTACCTCTCACCGCAGGATTCATGTGCAACAGCCTGTGTGCCACAGGGCTGGCTGTCTCCTGTGGATGTGCATCCACCACCCGAGGAACAGGTGTCGCAAAGGATGGCTCTTTAAGGCTCACCAGGTTAGGCAAAGTCTCGGACTCCACACCAGCAGCCTGTATTTAAAAACTTCAGCCTCGCGTTGGTCTGCCGGTCTGAACCAACACATGTCGCGGGTCAGGAACACGCTGGACACAGTTTCCAAAGCCATGAGTGGGACACACACAGAACTTCTCTCTAAAATTTCCAGACTAAAACCTAATTCTTTAAAGGCGTTGAACAAGACTGAGGTTAGTGTTGAGTCTATGCCTAAAGCTGAGGAGAGTGCAGTCACAAGTACTCCTGCTCCCACCAATGCTGCTCCTCTGTCTACATCAACCACACCCAAACCTGTGATGAACTCCTCTTCTGTCGGTCCCTCTGTTCCTTCGTCTGCTGCTGCATTTGATGCAGGTGCCACTACCTCCACTCATCCTCAGAATTCTGCACAGGCAACCATCCATTCCACAGCTCCGCCTGGGCGTGAACTTCCCGAGAGAAGAATTAAGCGTGTTGTTTCTCCTGTCAAACCAAGTGTTTCCATTAAGGAGGAGGCACCTAAAGCCTCATCGAGCGACTCAGAGGACAAGAGCACTACTTTCAAACAAACTACAGCACTTTTCCATCCCAGCACCTTTTCAGTCAGCCTCGATGAGACTTACAACTACCTGGCCCATCACATCAACTCATATTTCGGTAGCAGTACAAAGACTCAGGACAAGAAAGTGGACAATGCTGACTGTTCCTCTGATTCCGCTCAGGGTAAAAAAAACAATGAACTTGTGCCAGTGCCAGATAAAAGAGACTCTGCTGCTCCGGCTTCCCCTCCGTCCTCTAAAAAGGGATTAGGACACTACCTGTCTTACTCAGCTCCCACTGTGCAAGCCTTTGTTGGCAGCTACATCAGTCCCCTGGTCCCCAAGTTCAGGACGGGAGAGTCCAAGACTGCTGCAGTGGAGCAGAAGAAGCTTGAGGATGCGTCAGCAAAACAGGTTGAAGCCACAATGAGTAAGGAGCAGAAGGCTGCAGAGGAGAAAGCCAAGAAACTTCTACTTCAAAGGGAAAAGGTAGGTCTACAACAAAGCAATATGTAATTCAAAAATAATGCATATGAATGTGACGGTAAGCAAATCAGTATCCTATGGGTGTCCCAGTTTCAGTGCTTTATGTAAACATTTGACTTTGTAGGGCACACAGATTCGAACTGTGTAAGACACACTCTGTTTTTGTTTATGAGGGAAGATTAAAGCCCTCATCAGATAGTTCTGTTTTATTGACCAAGTTGACCAAAGCTCCAGCTTTTCTATATACCTTATGCTGCGTTCTGGGAATCTGTTTTATATATAATGTTATTGAGAAAGCACTTTGTGGAGACGGAGCACTACAGAAAATTTGGACTTTGTAGGCCAAGCCAGGCTTTTATTTTGTAGATATATTACAAACACACCTGAAATTCAGTTTGTGGTGAGGCTGGATGTAATATTTTTTTTAATGTGAACTAATAATATGTGAATTGTTCTTTATTTGGACCCCCACTAGCTGCCCTTAAGGGAGCAGCTACTCTTCTTGGGGTACACACACATCAAAACATAGCATTTAAAACAAGACATGCCACATGTAACATAAAACATGTGCAACGTAAAAAAGTTAGCAGTTAGAAAAAACACTGCGTGACCTATGTCTTTTAACTTATATACGTAGGTCAATGTCCAAGGGCCAGACGAGACGTTTTTACCATCTAGGTAATGTAAATGCATCAATGGCACAGAAAAGGTCCTTTGACAATATTTTGTAATGATTATAATCACTGTGGCAATTTTGACATTAATCTGTTGATTTCTCCACAGTCGATTATTCTATTTATGCTAGCACATACACAGGCAAGCTTTTAATTAAACTAGTATTGCTTTTTTAATCCCATCTCACTTTTAGATGGTAGTTGAATTAATGAGTTTATTACAGGAACACACTTTTGATAATAAGTAATTGCTGTTTTTCAAAATATATAGAGGCATATCATTTTTCAACCTTCTTCCTTTGGTTTGTTCCACCTCAAGATGTGCTCACATTTACATTTTTGGGTTTGAAGTGAACAACAACTTTCTGTCAATCCAACGGGGGTAGTTAAATTTCATATTACAAACAGTACGGTTAGTATTCATGTAGGTTATATTAAATGTTTCCGCTCATTCTAGATGGTCACTGAAAAAAGGGTTGAGTCAATAATGAAAACATTCATTTGTTACTGTGTCATATTGTAATGTCAAGTTGTTGTTGTTGTTATTATTTTCAAATTAGCCACAGAACTTGGATCCCACCAAGTGCCTAACAGTGAGATCTAATTGGCGGCATGTTTTTTGTCTGTAGATCATTGCCAGGGTGAGTGTGGACAATCGTACTCGGGCTCTGGTCCAGGCACTACACAGGGCGTCAGATGTGAGGGTCTACATCAACAGGGTGGAGGATCTTAGCTACCATCTCCTGGAGTTTCCAGAGACACGTGGTGTTGCTGTCAAGGTGAGAAATCTGATCAGGTTTTGCATTTATTTTCTTCTTTTGGTAACATCCTGAGGCTTTGTCAGCAAAGTGTCTGATGATGCATCAACTCTTACGTTTGGCACAAGCTTGCAGTGTAAAAACAGTGTTTACAGCAGCACTTTTTTTTTTACACATTCGTGCATCAGCATGTTATATTTGGAATGAATCGCTCAACAGCTGTTAAATGTGAATAATGTAGATAATGGCCCTGTCTGTGTTTAGAATTTTTCCAATAGCAAGCAAAATGTCAGTTTGTCAGCTGTGGCAACAGGTTATGGGGTTTGCTCTGTTTATTGTCAGAGCCTCGCAACTACATGCAACTACCTGCCTTATCTGCGATGGCGTCAGGAACTCGTTTGGTATTAACCTATTTATAAAAATAAAAGAAGGTCAAATTTACATGTGTGAGGAAGGTTAATCAAGTCTGTGTTGTTCTCAACATATCATTGTAGCTTTGTAAATGGCAACAGAGGGCATCTATTTCTCAGATATGCCCAGCTTCACATATTCTTTGAAATTACTATATTTGTGTGCATGTTAATGTGCGATATCCTCGAGAAGTTGCAGGACAGTTTTCAATTTGACGAACGATTATTGTGAATCCAAGATCAGCTGGGCTTGGTTCATTGTTGGCATCAACTCTGTGCACGCTCTGCTCGTTTGTATGCTTTACTTGGTGTGTGAATTGACCTGGATCTAAAGTGTCCATAGCCTAAGAAATGTATACCATGAATTTGTAAAGAGATGGGATGTAGCCCACTCCTCTCCTCTCCTGGTAGGTGCATATAGGGGAAACACTGCTGACTTTCTCCTTGTTTGTCTGAGACTGAAAAGAAAACTGGCATATGTATAATATTTGATTGAGGAAACGACTAAACAATCAATCAGTGCTCTCATTATTATACTGTTCCTCAGGAGAAGGTTATCCCTTGCCTCCTGCGTCTGATGCAGGCCAGTGACCCAGGCCTGAGGGCAGCAGTTGGACAAGCCCTTGTTCTTGTGGGCTACCATAAACCCGTAAAAGGCCGTGGCATAAGGATCCTTACCATAGATGGAGGAGGTTTAAGGTACAAGCTCAGCTCTCCTTTTTTTCTTTTCTTCACCCTAGGATGTAATATGCTGATATAAACTCTTTTTAAAGTGGAATTAAATTTCATTCACTGCAGCTCAGGTCATGTCAGAATATTTTGAAAAGCAGTTCACTGCTTCTATTAGCAGTTTCAATTTGTGAAGTAAATGTGTTTCGGAGAAACGGTAACTGTAAATGGATGAGGATTAATGTGTCCTTTGTCTTTTGTTATTCTAGTTGAACATCAGTCAGTTTCACTTTTTGAAGCCAGTTCAGTGCTCTGGTTTGTCATCTTATGTTTTAAAGGCTCTTCGTGTACGTGCACGTCTTTGTACTTTCAGGGGACTTCTGGCACTTCAGACTTTACAGCAGCTGGAAACCTTGACCGGCAAACCCATTTACAAAATGTTTGATTACATTTGTGGTGTCAGCACAGGTATGTTGTCCTCCTGCCCTAATTCTGTGTGTGTGGATTATTAGAGTAGACTTGGCAGCACACTGATCACACACTGACCCATTTGGTGCTCCATGCTTCTTTTGACCTCAATTTCATGCCAACCCTGCTGCAATGCAATCAGTTTAGACCAGGGTAACTCTGGTTCAAATTGTTAAGATGCTTGATTAATCAATAACTAATAAAATTACAATATTAATGTCATTTATCTACATTTGGATTTAGGAGTTATCAGTAAGTAGATTTACACTATTTTCCCTGTATACAAATTTAACACAAGGGGGTGCTGTGGACCACTGTGCTATCATCTGCCACTTTTCTGTTTACATTTCACGACAGACTGAGAAACTGCATTTTATTTTCAGAGCACATTGCACTTTAATCACCACCAGAAGCTTCTGTTTGTCCTCAGTTCCCAATCAGTTCTCTTCGTCTTAATCGTCACCAGTTGGAATCTTAAGATTCAGCGAATGTTGCCAAAGCACAATCCAATTACCGTACTTGATCAAATAGTGCTCACACATTTAGAACCCATCTGGGCCACATCTGGTCATTTTGATCACCCCCTATTATTCAGGTTGACCCCAATTCTGCCCCCACTGCACTGTTGTGCCTTGTTAATCTCATCAGGGATCCTTAATCGTGGAAACAAAGTAGTTGAATAGCATTTGCCCAGAGTTTTATAATCATGTTATTTCGATGTTTGCGTATTAATGGCTCATCTAAGGCTAATGTTACTATTTTATGTTAATCCTTTCAAGAATTAGCCTTTCATCAACTCCACACCTTTAAAGGTAACAGAACAAAGAGCTGTACCTGTTTGCCCATTTGTTTCCATTATTTCCATGTACAGTATATTCACCATAGAGTGACTGAAGCTTTTACACTTCACGTTTACAAAACATGATTTTGTATCGCTGGTTTAACTCTCAGTCACTGCACCTCTTTGAATGTTTGTGGGTTTCTCCCCCCCCCCCTCAGGTGCTATCCTAGGGTTCATGTTGGGTGTCTTCCAAATCCCGCTGAACGAGTGTGACGATATTTACCGGAAGTTGGGCTCAGATGTTTTCAAGCAGAATCTCTTTGTTGGCACCGTGAAGATGGGCTGGAACCATGCTTTCTACGACAGTGAAGCCTGGGAGAAAATCCTAAAGTCAGTTCCACTGTTATTGTACATGACAGAGTAGTGGGTTGTGCCCATTAGAGTCCTTTCAACATGTCATGATGGTGACGTGGTGACGCAGCTCATTTTATTTTTTACTTTTGACTATAGTATCAAACTAAATGCATAGCACATAATGTGAAAGAGGCAGACCTTCAACTTAAACAATGCCCTTTATTTTTGTCAAACTTCCATGAACATTGTGTCATAATGCATTTTAAAGTGAAGATTTATTTGCCAAGTCTGTGCTGCCTCGTCATGCAGCAATAATGTGTTGTGTGTTACTACAAAATCAGATATGATGTTCACTGTGATAGATGACTAACTCAATAATTAGAGTTTCACATGATATTGAAAGTTAATTATTATAATATATGGAAATCAGTGTAGACCAGAGGCTGTTTGGAAAATTTGTATTAAAGTTTGAATATGGTCAATATGACATTTTTTTCAGATTTTAAAATGATTTAGTGCAGTAGACTGGTCCCTTTAAATAATTATGCTGAGCTTAATATTTCAATTTCCATCACCGGATATGCAAGGATTTTGTGAAGCTTGCAGTAAGAATTTCTGTAACAAGTCGTATTTACTACTGCTACTAACCAGAATTCACTAAGCCAGAAAATAGCAACGTCCTGTCTTTCCTTCCACAGAGAGAAAATGGGTTCTCACCTCCTGGCGGAGACTTCCAGAAACCCAGAATGCCCCAAGGTGAGCTTTGGAAGATGGCCCGACTATTTCTTCCATCTGTTCTGGCGCTGACCAGTGAGTCTTCGCCTCAGCTTGTTTACAGGGATATTACACAGAAAGCTGCTTTCTCGATCTCAGTCTTGCTGAAAGTTTAAAGGAAAATACAGTCTAAAGCCAGATAAGGCCTCAGCAGAGAATAGAGATGTCAGCATGTCTGTGTGGATTTTGTTCCTGCGTTTAAGATCTGTTTGGATGCATAATGCTGCCTCGTACTCAAAAAGATGATCATGCTGTATGTCATTTCCTTTACCTGTAGATGGCAGCGGTGAGCACCATTGTAAACCGGGGCATTCCATTGAGGGCATACGTGTTCAGAAACTACAACCTGCTGCCTGGGGTGCGCTCACACTACCTGGGGGGCTGCAATCACCAACTCTGGCAGGCGATCCGAGCCACGTCAGCCGCCCCTGGCTATTTCCAAGAGTTCACCTTGGGGAATGATCTCCACCAGGTCAGTCCCATTCACAGCAGTAACAGGGTAGTGGCTCTGATCATGATAGGCTTGATAATCAAATCGAACGGTTTAAATTTGAAACATCACCTGTAGGTATTTGTTACAGAAAAGGTAACGGGATATGACATGTTGCAGTGGACTTCATAAGCTTCAATTCCCCGGATCACCACCAATACAAACAGAGAGAACATGTGCCAGACTCGTTCTAAAGGCTCTTTCTTTGGCTGATGGATCGCTTTCTTAGAAAAACTGTCACGTTGGTAAATGCCAGTCGATATTTTTCGCTTTCACACCCTCCTTCACACAGTCCCCAAATACTCTGCTAGAGAAATACAGGGCTTATTGTTGGTCTGCTGTATTTAAATGTTGCGCAGTCTGTGGATGGTGGAGAGTTTGAAGGATTTTGAGAAGCCTTATTAGGAAAATCCTCAGCACAGCAAGCTGGAGGGGGGATCTCCATTTTCTGTCTTGTCAGTGTTTATTTCCAGTCAGTTACATTTTGACACTTATATCTCCACTGAACAGGTATGCATTAGCCATAAGTAGCATAACAATCTGCCAGTCAACTCTACCATTTTACCGATCAATACGTATGGCCACTCTTTACCTTTTAAGTTAGGGCACAGTCAGAGAGCAGAAAAGCGATATGATACCATGCACATAAGAGACCCGGCTTAATCTTAAAAAAAAAGACAAGCAACTGGATGTGATTTTGCAACAGTGGATGCACAGTGCTTTGAAAAAGAGATTAAAAGCACACAGAATACCCTAGATGCATTTACAACAAATTTAGTTCCATCCCTGTTTAAGCATTCTGTTGGTGTAGCTTGTTTTTCGACCTGTTGCCTCCAGATCACAATATCTCCTTGAATTTGACATTCAGAACGCAGATTTGGCTCACAGACTGACAAACTCAGAGTAGACATTTGTGTGGCACACAAACACATGTGAATGAGCATGTGTTCGCATCAAAGTCAATATCCCATGTAGACAAGCTCCCAGATTCTTAATTGGAAGCTGTGCTGGTTGTGTAGGTGAATGGGGAAGTGCAGGAGGAGAGAATGAAAGAGACTGCTTGATGAAAACCCACCTGTGGTGGGAGATTTCCCCAGCTTTGTCGTCTAGCAGGTCTCGCCCTGCTTGGAGATGCATAAATTAGCCCAGTGTAGCACTTCCCTCATCACACACACACACACACACACACACACACACACACACACACACACACACACACACACACACACACACACACGCGCACGATTGACTACTGCATCTGCATCATTAGAAGGAAGAGACAGACAATCTAATTATGAACCGCAATTCCAAGCGCAGTTAGACAGCCGCCAGCGGGAAACCTCACACTGAGAAGATGAGACGCCATCAGTAGTTTGATATATTTAACACACTTGACGTGAAGTTATTTTAATTTATTTCAAAAGAAACGTTCACATGGAAAAACTGAATGAAAATAGAAAAAGAGATCCTTTGCCCTGAAGGTTACGTTTACGCCCAGCCTGGGCTCCCGTTTCCTGTGTGAGTTGAGCTTGAGCTTGTTTGTTCCACTCACTGCCTTGTTATTTTGGAGACTGTTTCCACCTGTTTTCACTGTGCCTGAAGATATTCTGCTAGCACTGGGTTTGTTCTGCTTTTCCAAATGATTAAGGCTTTTGAAGTCTCATATTAGGGAATGAATTTGCACGTGTTAAACAAAGTTCAGTTTGCTTTTTAATTGTAATGCATGGATTTTGAATACAAAAAGAAGAGCACAGAGTTGGGGGAGGGCAAGCTTATGTGTGCTAGGAATAAAAGCCTCAGCTACTTCAGCAGCTTCGTCAACGTCCGCTGCTGTCAGCTTATAGCTCAAAGACATGAAACATCTTGAATTCATGATTTAAAATCTTTAGAGAAAAAACTTGTCACACCAATATCAAAGCCATGGAAAACTCGAAATGTAAAACCTTATGTTAATGCTAGAATTGAAAAGAATTATGTAATTAAGACATTCATTACAGAAGCATTTGTTATGTATATGAAATTCAGATTCAATTTAAATTGATTTCTTCATAGGAGATGCTGATATGAAAATATGAGGTTTGCCTTGTTTCAGTTTTCAGTGATATAAAAGCAAGCAGTAACTACTTTAAATCTGGATTAAATTATTTAATTTTTCAAGTTTTTAAACATATAATATGATTGGACAGCGGGATCTAGGATAGAGTTAAATAATGTAAATTACAGTACAATGAGTTCCTTTTTTAATATACCTGTTCATGCAGCATTTCAACCACTTCGCTTTCCCTGTGAACCTCTGGCCAGATTCCGAGTGCCACCCAGCCTGATGACTTAATTCACTGGCTATTTGAAACTGGCCTTGAGCATAACATGTTGTCTGTGTGATGTCAGAATTCCCTGAAGAGAGAGTCATCTCACTCTTTTCGCTCAGACGCCCACAGAGTTTCCACTTAATTTAAGCTCCAAACAATCACTCTTTTGTGCCGCGAGCGCAAGCGAGTTGCCGCGCCATGTGCTGAACTAATGCCCGAATTCTCAAGCAGCGTTTCACGAAAGTTGTGACTGTTCGTTGATATTTCTGTGATTCTGCTGGGCTGGAACAGAAATCTGTCTGACGGATCCAGAACTTGAGATCCAGAATGGGTACACACTGGGGAATTGTAACTTGGAGGAAGGCTTTTTGAAGCACAGCAGCTATGTTATTATCAAAGCCTCACACTTGCAACCATAGCCATAGAGGGGTTGCCTTAGCGAGGGGGAACAAGAGTGACAGAGTGGGGAAAAAAAGAGATGAAGGGAGGGAGGAGGCGTAATGTTTCACATTAAGGCTCTCTCCGTTATCTCTACCCTAACGAACACAGAAGTAGAAGACTTGAGGCGTTTTACAATGGATGTCAGGGCATGCGTGGAATGGTGAAGAGGTCCCGATTTCTTTTCTTTTAGTTGCCATGGTGTCTCCTTAGGCGGTGGGGAGGAATGGGAGCATGTTTTGTGCCCACCTCTGCCAACATTTGATGGGATGTATTGGATCAGTGGGGCAACCGCCCCCAGTGCAAGCTCCAGAGAGCCCCGACGAGGCATCTCACTTGGCAGAAACACTTAACCCAGCAGTCCCATACTTTTTTGTCTCACAACTCGTCATATGTCGTAAATGAAGAAGTCATTAAATGTGGCAGATATGGCTTAAATAATTTAATTGTGTGTGTGAGAAAAATAAGTAAAAGGAAGCCAGAGGAATTGAGTACCATTCCACGTGTGCAGTTGAAGAAATCATAACCTTTTGGGTCACCTTTTTTCCCTCTTACTCCATTTTTCCCTTGTAAAGGCCACTTCAGGGGAAGTTATTGGTCATACATAACACGCGCAGCACTACAGCAGAGAGGTGACAGAGAAGATAAAAGCTGAGCTGTTAGCCGCTCCCTCCCGAGTTAAGACCTTGGAGCTCGGCACAGAGGCCTTTAGGAGGACGGAGCTCAAATTTGTGAGCCCTGCTGCAGACAGCCTCCTCCTCTACGCAGACTTGGGCTCTTGTTCTCTTGAGTGTAAACTCATACATGGATTCTGTCATTGTCACATTACCTTGTTCCCTTGCAACGATATGTTTTTATGAACACCTGACCATTGATTATTTTCACTGGTTGCTGTATGAAAGCTTTCGTGAATCTTTCTCCGTCTTATTATGATGGACAGAAAAAAAGATGTTTCTGATATGAAATTGTCAAATATGATATGATATATTCATATAGAGCCTAAAGAGAATCTAGACCAAGTAAATATGAACAGGGTTCGTTCTGTGTCCGTTTATATTACTGCATTATTTGTCATAGTTAAACATTTAATTCTACACCCGGGAGACATGACTCATTGTTCCAGTAATGGTTGTACATGTGTGGTCACGAATTCGAAAAATGCGTGGGACAAGGTAACTGTGAGCTATAGATCACAATTGCTTTGCCTGCCTGGGGAAGTTTGCACTCGCACACATGGGTCCCTCCTCTATTGACAGCCTGAGAAGATGGCTTGAACCTCAACGTGACCTCCGCGGCCTATAAAGGAAAAAAGGCAAAGAGGAGAACCGGTCGACGTAATCGCATAATATGGCATGAAGACCTCTAACTTGACCCGGCTGCCACTTAAGAGTGACACTCACCACACTGACACCTTTGTCAGTCTTCTCCTCGCTGCTCACAACTGTGGCCTTTATGTGGATTGGATGATATCTAGGCAATTCATTTTACTCTGTGAGAAGATTTACGTTTCGAATTACGCAGATGGCAACTGAGAAATCTTGTTTTTATGTGCAAGTAATCAGAGATAGATTTTGAAGATTTATGCAAAGTACACAAGACATGCCTAATTATCTACTTTATTGATTGAATGACCACCTCTGGAAAACAGAGTGGCTATTGTGACGGGCATAATCAGATGTCCGTGATGTATGTAATGCTTCCCTAATTAATCATTTGAGAGAGAGGGTACTCTCATTGCCGGAGTCTCGTAATAAATCATGACAGAGCTCAGTGCCCCTCAGTCCATCCCTGTCAAAGAATCCAAAGAAGAAATCGTAATGACTACAGCTGCTCATCGGGGCTGTGATGTGAAAGTTACACCAGCTGTAAGTTGAAGGCTCGGCTCATTTAGATTTAAGCGAGCGCTCTTTCCTCCGTGTTGTTGCCACTCATAATGACCCTCGCACAAGGCAGCACAAGGCCTACCCTCGGGTTAGAGAGGCAGAAAGATACGGAGGCACACGGGCTGAATGAAGTGGATGGAGTTTGTTGTCCCAGCTAATGGGAGCTGACATACACTGGGGCGTGAAATGACTTTTACTGATCGTGACGATAGCACCTCTTTCCTATTCAAATCGGCACTCCTCCTTTTAAGGCGGCTTAAACTGGCACAATGAAGATAAGTTCCCACCAGTTAATGACAACTGCAGTGCCAGGGTACTACAAAAATTGTGCGCGTCTTCATTTTGTTTATTTATCACGGTTCATATCATAGTCGTTTTTAGCTGTAAGAACTTGTTCCTTTTAAAACCATGTTTCAGTTTAATTGGCCATCGGAAGAAGTGAAACGTGTTCCCAAAGGTGTAGGAGACTAATTAGTCGGAAAAACTTGCTTTCTTTGCGTTCAGGAAAACGTGGAGCTCATTTGTAAATCAGCCATTAGAACCCAGCAGGAGGGGAAAAGCGGGGCGAGATGAGCTCTAATCCTCCGGAGTATCAACGAATGGGCTCCACCGGAATCAAGAAACGCTGTCAGAGGAAATCATTAAGCCTCTCAGGAAGCCCGAATACAAACTTTTCAAACAAAAACATTTAAAAATGTGGTTTTCTCTCAGACTCTAGGGTTAAACATCCGTCGGATGGACATGACGGGCAGGGATGTGTCCTCTGAGGACTTTTGCCACATGGCTTTGATGAAAGCCATGTGAGATGAGGTCTTTGTAAGTACAGGCAGCATTACAGCTTTAAATCCTTAGAAATGGAACTGTCCTTTGCTTTGTGTCACACTAAGTATTTGACAGGCCACTTGAGTTTGGCTGTTGTGTTTGCAAAACTCATTTGCAGTGTTTCCTAAGTAGATCAATGTTTGTAACCCTACTCCTCATCCAAACATACATCATGTAACCCCTGAGTGAGAGCATGGCAGAGGACCAAGTGCGGATTTATCACTGAAAAGTGCCTTTAAAGAGCCCAGGCTCCACCACTGCAGCTTCAGCACCTGCCAAACTCTTCTCACTGTATCTTCAGTGTGGTACCGTCTGTGTTGACGAGGCTTGTGTGGTCCTGACAGCTAGGGAAGAAGATGACGGATGCAACTTACAGTATCTCCTAAATAATTGATACTTCGAAAACTTCTGAGCGCCACACACACACAAACACACACACACACACACACACACACACACACACACACACACACACACACACACACACAAAGAAATCCAGCAGCACCACAAATCTTCCTCACTGCCACACACCAGGCTTTCCTGCAAGGGCACGACTATAATCACCAGCTCTGAATTGCTCAAGCAGGTGCACTGAAATGGAGACAAGTTATAGTATTCAGCTCCCAGCTCACAGGAGCATTGTGCAGTTGGCTTCTAATGTTACATGCCTTGGCTCTGTGCGAAAGGCCGGCCACTGTGCCTGTGAAACCTGCCCCCAGCTATCGGCACAAAGGACCTATAACTTGGCCCGGACTGTTGCCATCATTTCCACTAAGTTCAGAAAATGAAGCCCCTCACAGTGCTGTGAGTGATAAGAACTCCTCAGTTTGTTTGGTTTCCAGCTGGGTTCTTCCCTCTAAGGCTCTTTTAGGAGCAACTCCAATCCAGGCATTGCCTCCCCTTTTCTGTGAGTCAGCGCTCGGTCGGGCCAGACAGCCCACTGGTGCATAAAGACATGCTGGGGACAAACGACTACATCAGCAGTTCTTCTCTGCTTTGTGGCAGAGTGAAACCCTCTTTATCCAGCTCAGCCGGTGAGATAGGGGCTCTCTGAGGTTCTCACATCAATAATTATTGATTAGAATCTACCTATAATAATTGAAATGATCAGTTCATCACATTATCATAACAAATTTTACAAATTCAAAGAAAGTCCCTTTGTCAGACAGTTTGATTTATAGGGAGTGGAAACATTTGCATTTGTAGTTTTTCTAATTTAGCCATTAAAGCCAAAATGATGGCATTGCCATGTTCATCACTTTGGTCCAGACTGAAATATCTCAAAAGCGATCCATCCAGTAATAAGAGACATTCATTGTACCCAGAGAAGGAATCCTGGAACTTTGGTGACTCTTACATTTTCTCTGGCACCAGCAGTAGGTCATCTGCGCACATCATCTCCCCCTCAGGCTGAATTATAATGACTCTTTATCTACTATTGCCGTCATCAGGTCAACATTTTCATGTGTTCAATATAGGGCTGCAACTAACTATATTTGATTTATTTCCAGAGTATTTTCTCTTTAAGTCATTAGTCTATAATAGGTCAAACAATGGGGAGAAACACAATCTTAAATTCCGTGCTTGACTTCAGAGTCTTGTTTTGTCCAAAACCCCAACATATTCAGTTTATTATCACAGAAGTCTAATGAATCCAGATAATGTTCACAATGTCTGAATTCTTTCTTGATTAAGGGCCAAATGATTAATCAGCCATTAAATTGACGATATATTTTTCAGATTTAATTTTGATCACCTAATTACTGAAAAGCTAACAACTATACTTTGTGTGGGTATAGGATAGTGAAATGAAAAAACATCATACCTGCTGAACATGAGCATGCTAGCAATGGTATTATGAGCGTATTATGAGGATGGTAACTAATGGTACACAGCGTATAGTGGATATAGCCAAATTGACAATCTTATATAGTTTGCATTTATGGCTGCCACTTAGATATTTCTTGGTCCAACTTTACTGTAGGAACTTTGGAAACCTAAGCCAAAAAATATTTTTTTCTTCATATTTTTCATGGAGAGTTTCTATATTAAAAGTGACAAGTCGTTGACAAAGCACTTGCTATCATTGGAGCTATTACTTGATGTGGGGCCCCCGGTCAAACCACAATAGCCAATTTTCTTTGCAATTTTAGTCGTCGTCTATACGATTTTTCAGTCGATCTCCCCAGATGATTAGCACAGCTTCGCCTTTGAAGGTGGCCCTCATATTCTCTGTCATGCTGTGTGCTCTCATATATTCGCATAGAATCGTCATTAGGCGGCAACACTGCAGTGGAAAGACGGGAGGTTCCCTCCCCCTCTTCCCTGAGCCTCAGTGTCCATGTGACATATGCTGCCAGAAACGCATACCCACATTATTGTATGCATTGACTCTACGCAGGCATTAGCTTTCGATCAAACATGCACACTCAGTCACATAAACAAGCACTCTTCCCCGAGAGTGTCCCAGGACCCTTGGGGCCCTGCAGCTCCCACCCCCCCAGCCTGGCCTCTTTAATGAGGACTGGCCCCTGTGCGTTTGATCCTGCTGCCAGCTCGCAGCCCTGCGGCCCCTCAGACTCATGCCTATTCAACAATCCCCACAGATTTAGCAGTTACTCCCCCCATCGCCTTGGGTAGTCTATGGATCCAAAGCAAACGCACTCCTGGGTGGTTGTTCGATATCAAAGGCAGTCTGACTGAAACTGTGAGGGGAAGGGGAAAAAAACAACAATTTAGCTCGGTGCTTTGTAGACTTACAAGCAGCTCTGGAACTACACATCGGGCTTTGCTTTTGTTTTGTCCCTTTAAAAATGTCATCTATCGAATGTTAAAATCCAATAAAGGTTTTAGGTTTCAAATGCCAATTAATTGGTTTCACTAGGACTGTGCTCTCGGCATTGAAACCCCATCCAAAGCCTGTAAGTGGAGTCTCTCACATGGCATTTCCTCTGTTATGTGTGCAGGATGGAGGTCTGCTGATTAACAACCCCACAGCTTTGGCTATCCACGAGTGCAAGTGTTTGTGGCCCAATGTGCCCCTGGAGTGTGTGGTCTCACTCGGCACAGGTCGCTTAGCAAACCCCGGCTGGAACGGCTCCACCTACACAAGTCTCAAAACCAAACTCACCAACGTCATCAGCAGCGCCACAGACACTGAGGGTAAGTGACAGCCGCTGCAAAGTCTTAAAGGTGCATTATGAAAATTCAGAGTTTCACAAATGTCCATTTGAATCTGACCTAATTGTATCTTGGTTGACTATTTGTTGTCTTTTTGCTGATGCTTTTTGCTTTTTGTAAACAAAATGATGTGAACACCTTGCAAAATAAACTTAAAGGGGCACTGTTCTGATTTTACATATACATGTAAGTGTATTTGTCGTGAGGAGGACTCTGAAGGAAGCTGAAGGAAAATAACCCTGAAGATTAGGATTTAAGTCTTCAAATTCATATTTTTAATCCTGCATTACAAACTTTTGAGAGTGTGGCTGTTTACCAGGCCAAGAGAGTCTAACTGCTCCTTCAAATTGTGACCATTGATCTTTTTATTATATGTGTGTTGTGAATCCTAGAACCACATGGTAGAAGTGCAATGCTAAATGTCTGGGGTGCCCCTTTAATCACAATTAAAAACAGATCTGCAAAAAATGGTTTCATATACCCTCGATTTGATGAACTTTTTGAGAGGTCTAGTGCATTATAGGTCGGCTTTCAAAGCATCATTAGACCACCGACACTTTGTCAAAAACGTCTTATTATTTTTTGTTAAAATTAAGTAAAAAACACAAAAACAGGACTTATAGCGTCAAGGGAAACCGTCCTAAAAAACATGAGATCGCATGACAACACTGACAAGCTGCACATTAATGAAGAGTGAACTGGCCAAAAGATGAAAGTCGCCAACAGGATTGAGCCACACAGTTCACTGATGAATCAATGGCTGTAAATAAAGGGTATTCAACCTAATGTGACCCTCTGGTATTGCTGGCAATGTGGATTTATGTTCATATCATTTTGTCTGCCCCTGAAGATTAAATTGCACAGTAACTGGATGAATTATACTCATATATGTTCATATCATTTTGTCTGCCCCTGAAGATTAAATTGTACAGTAACTGGATGAATTATACTCGCTGTGTCTGTATCATTTCTAAAGGAATGAATTAGGTTTTGGTGTCATCAGTGCAGACTGAACTTGTTCCTAATACGTCCCATTGTGGCCATCTTTAGTGGCAACCTCTTCCGTCTCTTTATCACCTCTGGACACGGGAACCACTGCTGTGACTAAATCTGGCTCGGCCTCCTCCCTGTTGTTGCTGCTGCTGTGGTGCAGCGTGTGACCTAGATGCTTCTCTGCCACTTGCGCCTCCTGTATTTGGGACTAAGCACCGGCCAGCTTTTCAAAGGACTTTTTAGAAACAGCAGGATTAGCAAGAATGTTTCAAAAGCTCCCACCCCATTGTCCTTGCCCCCTTCTTTGTCTTAGGTGTATTAGTCAAGCTAAGGCTGATCTAATGGGGCTTTAAATGTAAACAAAGGTTGTTATGGTGCGGAAATAGTTTTTAGCTAGCTCACAAACTCACTCCGTCACGTTTGGCGGACCACTAATTAGGTTTTCCCAGAAGGTGGAGCTGTTTGGGTATGTCAGACCAGCACATGGAAAAGGAAAGTAGTAGCAAAACTGCGGATGCAGACGTGATGATGTCTCCAGCTACAAGGCAGAAAAGGTAATAGCTGTGGCAATTTTCTTATGTAGATACAAGAAAACTGCAGCAGCTTTTACTTTAGATCTGAGTTTTAATAGTGGGGTAAATTACACATGTAATTTAAAAGCTGGGACAGGGATTCAATCAACTCAATTCCAGTAGAATCAGAAGCACAGAGTTGTTAACCAGTCCACTCCACCAGGCAAAGGAATTTTAAAATGTTCTCGACTGAAATAGAGGGAATTGCTTGCAGCAGTGTTCGTCTTCCTTACCTTCAATAACTTGTGTTTTATTAGCATAAGAATCACTTAACACAATGTTAGAATTAACTCTGTTATCTTTTGGATGAACAAGCTTCTTTTTACTGTCCTAGTATTTTCGTAGTTGTATACATTTTATAACCTTTCAATGTGTAACACAGTACGTTATAGAAATACTAAATTAAAAGTTGATAAAAGACCTAAAGATCTGTTTACTTTCTAACAGACTCTATGTTTGGACTCCTGAACTGCTGAAGCACTGTGGGAACACACAGAAATCGCAGTCACCCCATATTTACCCCATTATTGTCACCAGCTGCCTGTTTGTTTTCATTTGTAGGTT